>NC_055670.1:24184757-24484757 GCF_017976325.1 Chelmon rostratus | reverse complement strand
TTTTGGTAAATCACACAAATGCCTGTGCTCACATTAGTTATTCCCCGTTCACAGTAAATCAGATTTCTTAATTATATTCTGCATGTGGTCTGGTTTCTCGTGGTGGGCTTGCACGTCTCACTTGGCCTTCCACAAGCTCATATATCCCCTTCAGCAGGCCAATAACTGAGCTTCCTGCTGCAGTTACAGGTTAGACACAAAGACACCTGAACGTTGAGCTCTGGCGCCATCGTGTGTAATTTATCTTATATTACAGGCATTCAAATTATCTCCATGTTGTCAGTATGTAGTACACAGAGCGACTGTGCAACAAATGTCTGAACCAGATTTTGCAGCTTGTGGGGCAGAAATATGTCACAGACCTTCAGTGCATATTAACACCAAACTGTCACAGCAGCAGTTAATACAGGAATATTCTGTAAGGGACCAGGTGCTGTAGGAGATCCAGGGTTTGAACTCGTGTTTATATGATCAAGTGCGTGCCACGTCAACTTCTTAGATAATTGTTAACAACTGTAATAAGTCTATAGTTTTTCTTAATGCCATTTTATTTCTAACATAAAACTTCACAACATCATAAGAAAAGTAAAAGTATTATAAAAATATTTCAGGTTATTTTCTTGTTCACAAAATGTGAGTAAACTAACATATACAATTAACAAAAGTGAAGTGATGATATAACACTGTGTTTTTTATACATCTCACAGAGAGAAAATGTAAAGTTTGCTCTCCGTTGGCTGTTACGAGTCAGTCAGAGTCATTTGCCACATGGAGATCGGACTGTGCCTGGTGCAAGGTCTCCCCCCCAGCACCAGCAGCAGATCAGGCAGATGAAGGGTCATATCTTCATCCTCCCCGCTGAGCAGGTCGTCATCTGTGCACTGTCTCCTGAACGCCTTGTTTTCAAAGGTCAAGCAGTTTTCAATCCGCTGTGTATCTCTCCCCATCAGGCCCTCCCGCTCTGATGATTGTGTGAGTGTTCTTTTGCCTCCGTAGCGCCTGTCTGGGCCGAACGTCTCCAGCTCTATAGCTCCCTCTGATCCCAGAAAAGTGAGTGGGGCAGGGAAGCACTTGTTCTTGAAGGGCCTCACTCTGCCATCCAGCAGCCTGGGCTGGAGTCCTGCGCTGGAGCAGGGGCTGCTGGTGTCGGACTGGTAGCTGGGACCCAGCCCGGCGCAGCAGTGGTGAATCTTGTCCGGGGCGTTCGAGCCCGGGAGTGTGGCGACCTGGCTCCAGGTCTGAGTGGTGAAGCTGTACCTCCACAGGCAGTTCTTTGGAGAGTTCTGGCTCTCACCTCCCCCAAAAAGAAGCATGCTGTCCTTGTAGGCCACAGCTGAGTGGCCCATCAGTCTGGAGGGTCCAGACCTGAGGAAAACAACCATAGGTGGTGTTAACCGGAAGGAACACACTAAACAGTGTGTATTGTGTGCACTGGCCTTTTGTCTTTTTATGTATGGAACCACCAGCTGTGACAGGGGTGGGGAGGAAATCCTCAGATCATACTGAACTCATACAACAAGCACGATAATTGAAGAGAGACGTGAAAAGGTATTCTGCATGCATTAGATACACAGCATGTCCTCGTCTGGTCTGATTATCATTTCCTGAAACAAAGCAACAGTACTCAACTGTCCCATGATGTGAGGACACTGACTAACCTGACAGACATCTGTGAGAGTTGGACTGGACTCAACAGGTGAATTAAGAGAACGGAGAATTCAAAATGCTGAGTCTCTAATGTGACACAGAGGGCTGTCTGTTCAGTCTGATGAAGAGCAGCCGTGCTCTGAACATCACCTGGATGCAGTAAAGAAGTGGATGCTGGGGTGCTGCAGTGTGCCAGTTCTTTGTGTGTTTATTTGGTGGTTTGCTCACGTTCGGCTTGGCTGCCATGTTTGGCGTGGATGTGTGTGCGTGCTGCGCTCCTGTGTGTTTGGCCTCTTCATGTCACCCTGCGTTAGCGCAGCAGAGCCACCTGAAAGCTGATCCCTGGCTGTTCAGCAGGTGTTGAGGCATTCAGTGTTCAGTATTATCTCAACAGGATCAAGTTCGGTCAGATGTGGACACGACCCGATGAAGCGCTCTGACAAACTGCCTGTGAAGTCCGCTGGCGTGGACAGCTGATTCTGAACGGGACGCGTCTCACGTTTACTTTGAGGCCACATCAGTCATGATGATGCCAGTATCATTCTTAATGTGACAAAAATTTGTCTTATCACTAAGAATGGAAATCGATAAGATTTTATTGATACTCATGTCATTATTGATTCCTCTTATCAGTCTGATTCTTCATCGATTCCCTCACTGATTGCTAATATTGTAACAAAGGATGTTTACCCTCAGCAACAGACGTGCTGTTCGATCTTAGTTCATGAAGTGAAGCCACACTTTGGGCCGTTTCTTCCTGTCCTGAACAACTGTCAGAAGAACATACCAGCATTAGTAAAAGGAATCGATAAGCTCAGAGGAATACGACTCTGATGGATCAGACAACTTGGAACTAGTTCTTAATACCAATCCCTGCTTATCACAATATTTACAAAAACTGCTTTTTTCAGATTTGACGCCGACAAGCTGACACACGTCGACCCACAATGACTCAGTGACAGGATCAAGACGCTGCAGCTGTACGGGCTTACACAGAAACTAAAGGCTGTGGATGTTTACACCCTACCAGCATGTGTCGTCCTCAACACGGCACCTTAGTGCCCTGTATCTGGAAATAACTTTCAAGTCAAGAGAGTAACCCATCCAGAAAGGGATTCAAAAGGACTCAAAAGTTTAGATGTGTTGGATGAAATGAGCCCAGTGGAACTAAATTCTCATGGAAAAAAAAAACACAAAGACACTGCAGAAGTCCTCGAGGAACCATCATCAGGTCAGCAATAGAGAAACAGCATGTTTATCAGGCCGCAGAAATCCACTTCCATTTCTTCAAGAATCCATTTTATTTTTTTCCAAACTCTGTGTTTACAGCGTTTTACGATTTAAACACGTTTTGTCATGAGAAAGTGTCTAATCATGTGGGGGATGAATAAAATTTCAACAATTCAATAAGAATGTATTCCAAATGTAATCAGTCAATGAACTGATGTAACACAACATTGCACTATTTTGCAGAAGTCATGCGACCTTACATGTTGCACTATCAACACTATATTTAGCTGTGGACCCGAGCCAACACCCACAGCAACAAACTGACAGATGCACTGACAGATGAAATAACGACTCACTTTTTGAGGGAAGTCCACATGTGGCTGCTGGAATTCCACTTCCAGAAGTCTCTCTGCTCCCGCAAACCTTTCAGGCCCCCAAACAGGTACATGCAGCTCTGGTAGGCCACGGCTGAGTGACTGTGTCTGGGGCCTGGGCCTAATGAGCCCTGCTGAGATCCATTCAGCAGGGACCAAGCCATTGTATCTGTCATGCATATAAAGACATATTAATGCATGTACTGGAGCGGGGGGGGGGGTGCTCTTCATAGAAATGTCAAAACAAATGAAAACCTGCTGCACAATAACATGCAGAGTACAGTAGATACAAACAGGAACAATCTGCTGTGTGCATCCACGAGTGGCTGTAACAAGAATGAGCACACTGCACGGGAATAAAAGCAACTTAACTCACCAAAATCCAAACTCCAAAACTCGTGCGAGGATCCTTTCATGTCCACGAACCCTCCGTACACCAGCATGGCAGAGCCGAGCACCACAGCACTGTGTCCTTTCCTGTTGGTTGGCATTTGGGTCTACACACACAGAGAGACACATTAACACACACATTCACACACAAACACTGTGACAGTTGGCAGACTATATCTTAACTATAACAAACCCCAGGACTGTTTGTTCTTATTTTATTCTGTTTTTAATGTCTCTGTATTTGTCTTTTTAGGTTCCAAGGAGCCTACAGAACTCCACGTGATGTCTGCCTTCATTTGGAGGCTGGCAGTGTGAACGGTATACCTGCGCAGGTGCTGCTGTGTTCATGACAACTGGGAGCTGAGAAGTTTCTGACTTGCATGTTGAAAAAAAATCCACTAGAATTGCTCCTAAACTTGTAACTCCTTTCCAGAAACTTCCAGAAATTTTCTCAGAGCTCAAGTTCCTCTTTGTGTCTAACGACATGCCGTTCAGTGCCTGCACATAAAGCTACAGTATAGACCAGGGGTCACCAACCCGGTGCCCGCGGGCACCAGGTTGCCCGCAGCATCCACATCAGTCGCCCGTAAGCCACTTCTAAAAATAGCACTAATCACGAATTAGCTCTGTCTAAAATTTTATTGAATTGTGTTGCTATTCTTTTTGAATTACATTTACAGTGATGTAAATTTAAAAACGAATACATAAAAACGTAAAAAAAAATGTATATCATAAAAAAAGTTTCATATACGAACTCTGACGTAGTCTGGGTCGGGGGTCAGTCTAGTGAGCATGACAAACCAGCTTTGCTGAGATGAGCTCATGAGCGCTGCAAAGATGAGGAGACGAATGCGTTTTCTACCCACAAAAACAGCAGAAAAAAGGAAGAAAACTTATCATTTTCACAGTGAATGGGATGAAGAGTTCTTTTTTACTAACGTGAAAGAAGTGTATTATCAAAGTGGTAGCCCTCAGTGCCCTTGAAGTAGCTCTTAGTTTCAAAAAGGTTGGTGACCCCTGGTATAGACAGATGTGTGGAGTCTCTGTTAACCCAACACATTTATTACAATCATTACATCTTTCAAAAAAATTATAATAGTGATATTTTGATCAAACTTTATATTAAGGTATTCAAAGTCATCATTCACTTGTTACTTGTTAGCATGCATATCAGTAGCCTACTGGCTCTTCATTAGTCATTATAAAACACTTACTGATGCCTTATTCTGGGGTTAGGGTTATTAAGACTCTAATACATGCACAACAACTTCCCTGCCATTAGGAGGTTATTGAGGGAAAACTCTTCAACATGAGAGCAGATTAAAGTCTTTAAACTACAATATGGTCATGCAGAATAAGGCATTAATGAGTGCTTTATGATGACTACTAAAAAGCCGACATGCTACTAATATACATGCTAATAAACAACTAGTTATTGTGAATATGTGGACCTTAATATTTAGTATTTCTAAGTCATTCGTTGGGCATTTGAACTTATTCATGCAAACTGACATTTGAAGATAAACATTAAAGCACTGATCAATGAAACAAATGCTTCTTGATTTTTGTTCAGCGCTCATGCCTTTCTTCAATGCAGCTGTTCAGCAAAGTACATTCACTAAAGTGTCTTTAATGACTACACGTGCAAAAAATGTGATTATTTTCATGAAAATGTTGTTAATCATCGATTAAAAACAGGATGTAGTCCTTTACAGTTGTGAGAAAGAAAAGCTGTCAAAGAAACTCTGCAAGAGCAAGAGGAGACAACACTGGTCTCATTTCGTCTGGTTCTCAGATGAAAGGTGCTCTGTACCTGAGGGGAGCCTGTCTTTCCCTGCCAGTGCACCCACTTCTGCTTTGCTGAAAAACACACATCAAAAGAAAATGAAAAGGAAGTAGAGCTTAGATAGAATAAAATGCTGCTACAGACATATTATAAATCAAATGATGGAGATCTATAGACAGTTTGCTTCGGTATCATCAACTTCTCTCAGCCTTTAGCCCGAAAATAGCAAAAGAAAATGTGTCATCAGATGAACAAATGGTTTGCATAGCTTATATTCAAAAAGTTTTGAAGGCAACACAAAATCCAGAAAAAATGGGGACACATTTTTGACTACAGACTCCATATGCAAACACCTTATGGTCTTAAACAGTCTCTTACTTTATGTGCAGAATCATTAACTCACATATGTTGGTATATTTTGGCCTAGAGTTGAAATACAGTGAAAATATTGTAGTAGAAAAGCTGAACTGAAACTGTGATTTTAACAATTGACAGTTTGTGTTGTGGTGGATCGATCATACTGGGCTCTTAGATCCTTTATTTTCTGCACCCTCAGTTCGGATTTGAGTGGGTGAGTTTGCTCAAAAGGTGCTCTGTGCTTTGTCTTGTAGTGCTTCACATTTTAATAATCGCCACAGTCTCAGAACATTTGAGGCTACTGGTTTTAAACTGGGACAACTGAACATGTAAGAGCCATTCTTGATCAAAAACTACTTTTCTCTGACTCACTCTGTTCTCTCCCCTCTGTGTGTTCATCTAACTAAAGTCGTGATGAAAATCAAAGGGCAATCATACAGATTCCTTCCTTAATCGTTAGACTGCACAGTGGAAATATTAAAAGCATAAACCAATATCAAGTGCACGACATGAATGATTGTGACTGAGTGAGAATTAAAGCTGTGTTGAACCAAGTAGAGACACAGGAACCAACAAGTTGTGGTATTTTTACAGCAGCACAAACTCTTCCTTGACGCAGCTTTGTTAGATAAGTCATGTGAAAATCTTTTGGGAGTTTTCCTTTTTGCTCAAACATTCAGAAATGTCTTTTTGTGAATAATCTAAGGTCTGAGAAACACATTTCTTAAAGCTCATGAAAGCATTCACAGGTTTCGCACTCAGCTGAACGACGGTACTGAATATTTTCACAGGGCCTTGGAGGCGTGAGACTGGAACCGACATGACACAACAGGCGTCTGTCAAGTCTGAGCATTTGCAGACAAAATCATAACACTGGCTGCCAATATCAGTCGTACCAGTTGTCTCCACAGTGAAACTCACCAATGTCAAACACCCAGAGGGAACGCCTCCACTTGCTGTATGCAGAATCCAGCATGCCTCCAAACACATACAGGAAGCCCTGAAGAAGGTCAAAGCTGTGAAACACATTCTCAACACACCAAGCGGTGTAATATTAGCAGAGAGATCGAAGCAACAAAAGATAATAAGAGGTTGTACCTCATGAGCCACCATAGAATGTTCCTCTAGTTCTTCTGGTGCAGCTTCACCGGTGCCATTCAACTCTGTCCACTCGTTACACACTAAAATATAGCACACAATTATATGCATGATTAAGATCGAACATGCTGCTCATCTTTCTTTTCTTTTCTTACTTTCAGAAGAGCTTATCATACAGGACAGTTTTCCATATACAGTATATAAAATACCAAAAAAGGATAATTCAACATAGCCTTAATTATGTCATGTTGTGATAAAACTCCTGCTTGTTAGCACTAAATTAAACTGAACAGCAGTGGCGTATGTAGACCTTACCCACGCTGTACCTCCAGAAGTCCCTCAGACAGCTGTTGTGTCTTCCTCCCAGGATATAGACATATCCGTCATAGCTGCAGCAGGCGTGCTTGTAGCGGTCATGTGGGGACCGGCTGCTCTGAGGTAGCTGAGTCCATAGGCAGGGATTACTTTGACTCATAGCTGGCGTCATCTGCTCTCACTGGACCATTTCCTAAAAGGGAAAAACATCAAAGTGCTGAAAAAGAGTTAGTTAGTTAGTTAATATTGTATGAAACGCACCCACATGCAAATGTCATTGCGAGCAAACAGTGGTGCCAGTCTTCAAACCACCAAGGTAAAATATTCACTCTGTGCTTTAGGGCTCTCTGGCTTTTTATCCCGAATTAAAATTTGCATTCAAATGAATAAATCAAAATGGAGAAGGACACGATGATCATAGCGGTCTTAATTTTGACCTCAGCTGCACACCTGTAAAGACTCCTGAGTGCGTCTCAGTTATCGGCTATCGAGTTGACAAAATCTGTCCACTGACAGACAGACAGACATACATTCATGTTCTTGCCAAACAACTGATCTCTCGCCAATACTGAAGCATTCATGAGTAACCATGTTAAATGTTTCAAATGAGGGGATATCACGAGGGAATATTTCAGCTTAACACACATGTACAGTATGTCAACACTAACACAGGTTAAAAGTTGATTGGTTAGGCATACTCAATAATTGTGGCACAGGTCACCTGTTTGTCCAAACTCACTTCAGTCCTGTCAAGTGTTCCACTGCATCATGCACACTGATCTGGAGTCAGGGCTGCTGTGGCCCCACGTCTCTAGTTTTACCTCAAGTCTTAGAGTGGACGGGAACGGCTGAAACTGAGATAAGGAAGGGAAGGAAGGAAGGGGCCTAAGTCGGCTGGGAAATATAAAGCTGACTCTGTGAAAGGCAGCTGCCTTAGTCTACAACGGACACAAATCAGAGGAAGCAACTCAAGTAAGTCAACTGTAAGACCTGAACTGACTGCCTGCTCATGACACCACACAGGAAATATAAAGACTACACACACTCTTTCTGACCAGCTACAGGTAAACACGACTGAACATGTAGCAGTATCAGAGGGACAGTGTCCATTCTATGTGGGAAGAGAATGGAAAATGCAAACATAAATACGTAAATCAATTACCGTAATTGATGAATTAATTAATCAATTAAGGCCTGACGTGATTATATTGATAAAACGATGAGATAAATGTGGGTCTGCCTGATTCAGGTCAGCGGGCGACTGATTCGTATGTTAGTTTGAGGTTCAATTTGAATACTTGTGAAAAGTTGTGTCAAACAGCCCAATCAGTTATATTCCAGTGAATCTCACCACACAGGCGGAAAAGCACAAGCAGCGCAGGCGTGCAGGCTGAACTTAGTTGGATTCACAACACCAGGACATGCGGTCTGCGTCGAGTTGAGTCGTCCCGTGTTGTTTACATTAATCACCCTGATCAGATAGCTATTTAAAGCCTCTCCGTCAGCTCTTCCGAAGCATCCTGTGGTCGAACTCCACCATGCATACCATCAAACAACTTCCAGGGAAAGAGCTGCTTCAGCACACTATAAAGCTGAGATAATGACGGTCAGCTCCTTGTGAAGATAAGAGAGGAGAGGGGCTTCCAGAAAAATGAATAATCTATTATCCTTCCAGATACATGCATCTCTCCAACTGCACTACCATGAGAAGGCTGGCTAAGTGTGTTATCCGGCGAGTGTTAGTTGTTATGGTTGTCGAGAGCTTGGCTCCTCTGGGTGTTCAGCTGGGACTCTGACTCACAGAGCGCCTGACTGCTGCGACAGGCCCTGGTCTCATAGAAAGACTGAAACACGGCTCTGGGGAGAAACTCTCCAGTCATCAAATGTTCTAGAACAGGCGACAGTCCCTCTAACTACAGCTGTGGTGACTCATTTCTTACTTCTTATTATGTGACAAAATCATTTTCCAACACTTTTGGCCGTCACTTAGATCAACAGTGAAACTCATCTCAACTCCTGAGCACATTCTAGGTGAAATCTAACAACTGTGTAACACTTTTAGTTGTGGATACAATGGTCTTGAAGAAACTTGAATTTTCTAATTGATTATGCAGCAATAATAACAGCATCGCCTTCATTTTTTTTCCACTGTAGCAGAGCTTTAGTTAGTGGCGATTTTGGGAGAAAAATGCTAAATATAATATATAGTTGGTAAAAATAAAAAAACTAGATTGCACAGAACAAAATTTCATTAAATATGGTCCATAGCAGAACATAATATGCTATGCATCAACTGTTTGATCTATAAAATATCAGAAAATAGTGAAAAATGTTGGACATGTCTTGTTCTGTCCAACCAAATGTCCAAAAGACATTCAGTTAACTATGTTAAGACAAGAAGAAGCAGCATATCCTCACGTTTGAGAAGCTGGAACCATCAAATGTTTTGCATTTTTCTTTGATAGATGACAAAAGATTAATTGATGATCAAAACATTTGCTGGTTAATTTTCCGTCAATCCACGGATTGATTAATCTACTAATCGCTGCGGCTATAAAATGCCTAACTACCCGGAGTTAACTAAACCACAGTGATAAAATGTGTCGCTGCATTTGATCTTAACACAGAAGAAGCCATTACTGATTTATGAGGATTGACTCAGCTGTCAGAAAACGACATGGAAACATTTACTGAGAAAACCGATGACTCACTTCAACACCCCTTTACCATATTCATGTGGATACCACATGTTGGCTGGGGTGTAACATTTTACTCTTACTGATTTCAACACAGTAATTTTCCACATCGTAATATCTAAGACAAAGGAGGAACACCGAGCTTTTCCACAGTGACACACCGGCCAAAAGCAAAGTTCTCCTCTATCTTCACCTTGACAGCTCTGTGGCTGCTCGACCACATCTTATCAAACTGTCACATGAGTAAACAGCTCTGGGGTCACGGCATTGTGGTAACACACCCTGTCCAAACACCTCAGTGTTACTATAAAGGCTGATCTTGTTTTGTGTGTTATTGGGGAAAAAAATCCCTCTGACAATACATATCAGCAAGAAGAGAAAGGCTCAAATAAACTCCAGAATAACAAAAATACATGACTTCAGTCATGAAAGAGGGACTATTATTAAAGTACATTCCCATAAAATTCACTTGATTCACCTGATAGCTTGTCTTCAGTGTGTCTGGATTAATTCATGTTTAATTTCACTGACCAACTAATTCAACAAATCACCAAAATACACCAGAGAACAGCAGCCCACCTCCGGTAGAAAAACAACCTTTGTGAAATTTGAAGCTGTTTCTGATAACGAATCACTGGTTCTGATTTAATAAGTTAACATTTTTGAGGATGCAGTTTGCGGTGTTGTTGTATTGGAATATACTGCAGGCCATTTCTAATATTTTGGCTCTTCTACATGAGGTGGATAAAGCATCAACACAACCGGAACAATCTGTCAAAGTCTTCATTATTACTAATCTACTGTATTTTAAAACTCGTCTATATTTCTAGGCACTCAGTGTATTTGCAACACATTTCAGTAAATAGCTGCGTTTCAGTGTAAAACCTGGCAATCAAATGAATTACATAAACATGACGGCAGAAGTCTTCTGTGCCCTGACATGTCAGTGAGGAGTTGACCTTTCAGAGAGTTTGTATTTTCAGCTTGTACTGAACGACTGAGACAGGCTGGTGTATTTAAATATCAGGGCTTCTTACATCACAGTTTGCTCAGGTGGGCAGAGTACTCTGAAGTACAGGTTTGGGAAAGAGAAGTGGGATTAATCTGTAATTCCACAACCCTTTGGGACTTCTAATTTGTGGTTCTCCCTAAAGCTTCATGGACCTCCTGCAGACTGTGCACAAGATGGCACGTTTCCACACTCACGTGCTCACATGTGCCTCTTTTTGAATGCTGTCAGTGATGAAGAAACGTCACCACGTGTCATCATCATCTTAATCTGAGGTGATACTTATGGTGAGTCACAGAAAGCTGATGCTGCAGCAACATAATGTCAGTGTAAAGTCAAGTTAATCTGACCACAGCAGGATGAAGCAGTGTGGGAAGGATACACCTGAAGAAACAGCCTTTTCCATTCACTGGGAGTCCTCTGATTCTACTTTACTGTTTTAATTCCTACAACATCTGTATTTTCATGTGTACCTCCCTCTGTAGAGGTCACACTCAGTGGTTATCTCAAATACACACACGGGGCCATTTCCCTCTGTTGAACAGCTAACTTACCAGGTTAACTTTATAACCTAGCTAAACGTCGTCAATGAACCACTTTCGTTAACGTTGTATCTTTCAGTAGTGACTAGTTAAGTTGACGCTAGCGTGAATTTCTCCTAACAAGTTGAATTTTGGACATTTCTAAACGTCTTCCTTGCTGCTAAAGTTTGGCAACAGACGCATAGCTAGTTATGGTTAGCTAGCTAACACACTCCGTTAACTTTAACTAGCTGTTAGTAACGGCTGAAGAATAGCATGACAACCGCTTCAGGAGAAATGCGACCGTTAATTCAGAGTCCAGTTCCCATCAACGACCTGTATTTAGCTGTTTACGGGATAAAAAGACTGTAACTAGCTACACGTAAGTTTTAACTTCACAGTCACATCTCTGTGTCTTAGTTAAGTAACGCGCAAACAAATTCGACGAGGCTAATAACGGTAAAGTTGAAGAAGAAGAGGAAATGACTTTTTTGAGAGCTTCTTTTCCGGCTGTGACGTTATTTAGGGCAAATAAAACCAATGGTTTATCAGCGCCAAACTGTTTGCATACTCTAAAACAGCGTGGCAAGCATTTAATGTATGAAAAGTCTTGTTGGAAAGACTGATCTATTACTTACGACACTGCTCCTCTTCCTCTGACTGTCTCCCTGTAAACGAGTTTTGCTGCATTCACGGTCTCCTCGTAAACTGCAGCTTCTACTTTGGAAAGTCGTGAAAATAGCTGTGTTGCTTGACATAATGCGCGCGCGCGCGCACACACACACACACACGCACACACATATATATATACACACAAACATATATATACACACACAAAAAAACATTTACATAACATTAAAAACATTTATATAACAGTTTCTATTATGCTGGTTATTAACATGCTAACTGGAACTGTCAAGGCTCATAACTGTGAGACTGTCAAGTTAGATGCCTCAGGCACTTTTGAGGTGAAAAAAAAAAAGACTTTGCAAATTAATTAATATCATTGTCAGTGTTCCAGATGGGGCTGCCAACTTTTCATTTTAACTAGAGGGAGATCTGGTGTTTGTGAAATATGTGCATTTGATGAAGAGGCCTTTTGCCACATTTGCAGATAAAAAGTCAGTTATCAGGGTCAGTGATCAGCTTGTATGGCTGATCAGCATACTTGCCAACCTCCAGACATCATAGTCTAAATCGGGAGACCAAACCTATCCAGGGTATCTGGGGATCTTCCCTCCCCCCTTTTCCTGCTACATCTATGACAGAATGGTACGAAAAGTAAATGGAGAAAAATCCAGACTGAGATGAACTATTTGTTTGGATTTTATTGTGTCAGAGATGCCTTGACAAATATCTACTTGTGAGACAGCCATTCATCATCTTGACAGCTAAAATAAGATACGAACCAATGATGTGGCTTTGAGGCTTCCTCTTTTCTGGTGTGAGATTTGTTCAGGCAGCAGACAGCGTGTTGGCTGGCCTCTATAACGTTAACCAGTACTTAAGTATTGAGGTACACTTAAATTCATGATTTTGCATTGACACACAAACCTCAAAGACTGTTATTTATTTACTTATTTTTATTATTATAGTTATAGTAACCATATAGTAACCATAGTAACTCACAGTGTCCTCGGTTTGCGTATAATGAATTTGTTTTTCAGTGTGTTAGAAAATACATGCCTGGTTTTAGAGTGTATGAGAAGTGTCAACTGCGTGAGTCTCATGGTCAGTAAGTGAGATTTGTGTTTCCAGGTGAGTTACACCCAGGTAACTACTATGTCATACCTGACCCGCCCTCTAACGGGCTTTACTATTGTCTAAAACCTAAGCCGAAGAATGTATGGATAAGATGTACACTCATCTGGGCCCAACACCCAACACTAGCCCAAACCCTGGCACAAACCAAAAAATGACAGCGGTGCAACGGTCGAGGGCCAGACATTATTCGAACCAGGGGTGGCAGTATTGATATCTCTGTCTTCCCACCATGAAGCACAGGTAATTCCTGCAATGTGGCAGGATGGAGACATAGAAGTATGCACCAGGGCACCAGGAAATACAGGGAGAAAAAGCCTCTAAATGGTAAACTGCTGATGTGGTTATTTTTCGGAGGAGCTTGGCTGTTTCTTCCTCCAGAGCTGCCCTTTTTCAGGGGTCGGACAGAGAGGTCTGGATTATGCAGCTGAACAGGGAAGGCTGGCGGCAGAATTGCAATGCACAGTCCTTCTGCAAAGTGCTGTCCATACAGGTGGAGAGAGGGCCACAGAGCAGCACCCATGCCTGATGATGGTCCATGAGTAGTAATTTCATGGCATCGCTGAGGAGAGCAGTAACAGGCCTGCATGCCTATCTTCAATCTTTGATGAGCTGGTCATGGGGGGCAGAGTGGAAAATCGTTCCAACTCAGTGTGCAAGCGGGCGGTGGGCTGCTTCGCCCGGAACACAGCCTGTCTGCCAAAGTGTCTGGGTCGCCATTCTGTGCCAGGATGACCTGCACACAGCTCTCACCTCTCTCACACTGCAAACATGTAGGTAACTGAGCCGAAATAGCAGCAGCTATCATCACTAGCCATGCTAACAGTACTAACGCAGCTAACAATGATAAAAGAGCTTACAGTGCTAACTGGGGTTAGTTGCTCAACGTTGAGCTCCTTACTCATCCTGCAATGCTGCATTTCCACAGTGATGTTGTTGAAGAGGAAGCAAACACAGTGCATACAAACCCGGTCTCAGTGAGGAGTTTGAATAGGCAAAATAAGCGAAAACACCTGTGGGTGTATGTCATGCCGGATGTGTACATACATACTGTTGCAAGTTTCTCAAAAAAGAGGTAAACAAATCCATAATTGTTTCTTTATTTGCCTTCCAGTTACTGGTGCGGAAGGTGCAAGAATCGTGTGTGACAATTCCCAGTATTTCCAGCAGTAAGTGAAGGCAGCATTGTGCTCTCATCAGGAGGAGGGGCGAGTGTGTGGAGGGAAGGGTGTTGGTGGAGGCTGAGCTTTAAGTCATGTCAGACAGCTGAACACAGTCATCATCCCATGACAGCAGAGACACTGTGTACAGTTTGGTGACAGTTGACGTGCTTTTGCTGTTTGGACTTTGAACAACGGTAAGAATGAAATGTGACTATTTTATGACTGGACAGCAATATGTTTCTGACCTTGAACTGGGACTACGTGTTCTGTAAGTGTTCATTTTATTATTTTACCATAGAAGACGGAATTCTGCATGTGCTACTGTTTTCATAACACATCAACAACGACAGCACACATAAATTAACAGAATAGAAATCACTTATCGTGAAACAGCAGAATTCTACGTTTGATGCATTTCCACAATACGGAGGTCTAATAAATTAAAGTGTGAATATGGATTTATCATAGATATACAGCGATGAGCCCTGTTTCGTCAGTTTGGACAAATATGTAAGACCATTAGCTTATGTCTTTCAAAATGCTAAGAATCAGCTGCGCTCAGAAAAACTGAGCATTTTATGATTCTAAAACGTGATAAGCCCCGTCCTCTTTAGTGAGACCCCTAGTCCTGTTTGTCCACTAATATAAAAGAGGTATAGAAGAACACAACAGAAGTTACATCCGAGTAGAGAATAAGGACATAAAGTATTAAGCTCTGTCAGTGGGTTTAATAGCTGTAAAACATTGTGTATCAGATGTGCAAACTTCAGTAAATAGGTGTATGTGGACACATGGTTAATCCACGTAAATAGCATCAAATATTCCATTTGAATTTTGCAGACATGTGAAGAGGCCAGAGGAAAATGTGTTGATCCAGGAACATGTGCACAAAAGTGTTTTCTGACAGAACATATGGACTAAAGTTGTTTTAAATAATTACATATGAATAAATTAAGAAAAGGAGGGCCTGATATGCAACTCAACCTAACTTTTGGCCATACGAGGGAAGACGTTTGGGTGCACACCTCCAGCCTGCAGAGTGCAGTGTGTGTTCACAGTTGAGTTAGACTGTGGCTGTTCATACTGATAGTCCAAAGTCTGGTTTGCAGCTCTGTGATCTCACAGCTGGGTTTTCTTGTCAAAGCCCTTCTCCTTCTCTCCGCTGTTGTCGTTTTCATTAAATTCAGAATCAGTATCATCATCCTTGGCTTCTACAGCCTCACTGTCTGCATCAGCTGCACCGCGGCCACATACCCTTTTGTATGCCTGGTAGGCTGTAGAGGACAAAAACATGGATTTAGAAACAGCGTTGTGATTAACTTGGTTTCAGTGAATAAGCCTTTTCTCTGGATGTCATCGAGGGTCGTCTTGTTCTTGTTCTGCAAGTTAATTACTCTTGTTTGTGACAACTAGAAACTGAAAAATCTATAAAGAGATGATGAACAATGCGACAATTAAAGGGCGTTGTGCTCGTAAACAGGCAGATTTTCATTGAAGTCTGACCGCCACCCTCTCATTTTTACGGCATCAAGGTCAAGCCTTGTTTACTTACGTAATGCTGCAAAAAGCAGGAGGCCCAGGAAATGGCATGGGCAGGGTTGCAAGCAAAAGATAGCAGTCACGACCAGGGATGAAAGCAATCAGAAACATCCAGTTTCCACAAAAATGCTGCAATTGTTTGAAAGCAGCAAACTGTGAACGTATCTGCCTGCTAAATTCTCACCTCCCACACTTATGACTGCCATCACCAGCTGGAAGATGCTGTAGATGAGGGGGAAAGCAAACATCAACTCCAACTCGGCAGGGCTAAAGGACAGCTGGACAATGGTGCTGCACAGCTGGGAGTTCTGGATACCTGTCTCCAGGGCAATGGTTCGGCATCTGAACATAGCAGGGAATGATGGACAACCTCATGAGTTGGTAAATTTGTTAATAAATGTGCTTGTTGATGCAGTAGCTGTTTCATGATTTATAAAACTGAATTCAAGTATAAGCATACATGCAAACATCATGACAGTGCTGTCACCCTACCTGTGCCAGGGTTGACCTGCAATGCGGGCCAGGATGAACCCCAGGCCGAAACCAATAAAGGGGTAGATAGTTCCAATAATCCAAAGGGAGGGAGCAATGATCCAGGAGGACTGGTAGAGAACTCCTCCAACCACAGCTATGATGATGATGAGGGCAAAGCCTGCAATGGACCCAATCTGCACACAGCAGACACTCAGTAAAGGAATTTCATTGGATAAACCCAAAACCTCTTCATCAAGTGTCAGATTCACAAAAATGATTTGAGTACCTTGAGGATCTTTTTTGCAGCGCGGGGCCATCTGCGTTTAACATAAATCCCCGCAGCAATTGGAATAAGAAGAGCAGCCAGAGTGATACCTGAGGATACAGAGAGTTCATATCATCTCATGCAGCAGGATTATAATAATACTGAAGAGTGCTTTAAGCACAAAAACACAAAGTGATGATGCACATAATGAAAGTGTTCATTCACATTACAGTACATTTATATGCCTTAGAAAGTCTCTCTGTGAGTCTTAAATATTTGTTTTTCCTTATGGGCTAGTAATCAAGCATTAGTTTTCTACTCACCGATACTGTCATAGGGGATCTGGATGGCGCCGCTGGAAGTCCAGGTGGCGGTGTAAATGAGCAGACAGAGAGGCATCATCCCCAAGGCCATGATAGAGGAACAGAGTGTCATACTGATACTGAGGACCAGGTGGATATGAACAGTGTCGGTCAAACAAGCTTCTTTGATGACATTTCATTTTTTCAAGCAGCACATGTTCCGGATGGAAGTGGTCTGCTGGACTACAACTGGTGCTGCTGATCAACAGAGATCCCACTTGGGGATTTGCTCCTGAGGGCCAATCACTAGCTCACACAGAACGACACAAGGAGCCCTGAGAATGATTCCTCACATGGTTCCCACAAGTACTGCATGATAGCCTCATTAGCAATCTACATGGGCACACGCATTTGAGTCCTATATGGAGCCATTTCTCAATGTTAGACCTAAAGGGGTCTTAAAAGTTGTCCTGTCACTGACCCATGTCAGGTGTACATGAACACATTGACTGGGGAGCTGTGTATGACATCACATCGTTTGTCTACGTTATGCTGCTATCTAGAGATCTTGTTCTCTAGGAACATGGTTATATACTGTGTAACTGTGCTGTGCTGAAGAATATTCCTTTAAAACTGAGATCAAGAGTCCATTTGTCCTGCAAGACAGTTAGTCCAACAAGAGGAGAGCCCTCCAGTGTGTCAGGTAGACAGCTTTCATTCACTCAAACACCACATCACTGACTAACATTGAATTATCCAATGAGCCGGCTGACCAGCCAGCTGGTTCCTTACCTCAGGTCCATGTCTCCATCCAGCCAGTAGCAGATAATGTTAGAGCCAGTGCCTCCAGGACAGCAGCCCATAACGACAATGACAATCGCCTGCACTGGCAACACATTGAAGGCCAGTGCCAAGGCAAAGGCTGTGAAAGGCATGATGCCGAACTGGCAGAGGAAGCCGATGAAGATGCCCCAGGGCCTCTTGATGTGGCCCCACAGCTTCCTGGCCTCCACGGTGCAGCCCATGGCGAACATTACCATGGCGAGCATCACGGTGAGCACTGAGCTCAGCACCACGCTCAGTATTTCATTGAAGTTACTTGGAGGAACTAAGCAGTTTGCGCCTGAGCAGATCGTGGCAAGAGAGTCGCAGCCCATAGTCACCGCAGTGGTCGCCATTGTGGACAATGTAATGGAAGACGAAGAGGATAATCAGCGGCTCCCAATTTGAGAGAAGACTGAAGCAGAGTTTCCTCAGAGCTTTTAACTATTAGATTCCAGGAGTCTACTCCAGCTTCTCCTTCTCCGATATCCAAGAAGATGATGGTGACAGTGAGAAGAACCTTCCATCTCACCGCCCTTTATGAGCTGAACCGCTGCAGCCAAATACAATGGAGAAGGAAATTTAGGAGGAAAACAAATCAAAAATTAACCAATACTAAATGTTTTATGGGGTCAGTGTTCAAAAGCATGCATATAAAAATAGAATCGTTCTGAAATGTGAAGCATGATTGTACCATTGTTCCAACTTTTACTGCCTTTTAGTCGCTTAAAACTTTATTGGACTGCCACGGTATGCAGCATCATCACAGTGCCAGTAAGGACGGAAGATGCTGTTCTCAAAGGTGGGGCACACCCTGCATGCACAGGGCAAAAGATGCTCTGTGCTTTGTCTTGTAGTGCTTCACATTTTAATAATAAACATCAAATTGCTGAAAAAGAGTTACCAAATATTGTATGAAACGTACCCATGTGCACCCAAATGTCATTGCGAGTAAACAGGTCTTATTTTTAGCTGCCATCACGCAGTGGTGCGAGTCCTTAAACCACCAAGGGAAAATATTCACACTGTGCTTTAGAGCTCTCTGGCTTTTTATCCCAAATTATAATTCGCATTCAAATGAATAAATCAAAATCGAGAAGGACACGATGATCATAGCGAAACAATCTGAGAAGAGATACCTGAAGTTTTTGGTTCTACACCATTAATGTTAAAACTACCAACAACTAGAGACCACCTTGCAATGGGATCCCACCAGCGTAGACGTCCATCAATCACACCCATTTCAAAACTCGGTCTTAATTTTGATCTCAGCTGCACACCTGTAAAGACTCCTGAGTGCGTCTCAGTTATCGGCTATCGAGTTGACAAAATCTGTCCACTGACAGACAGACAGACATACATTCATGTTCTTGCCAAACAACTGATCTCTCGCCAATACTAACGAATTCATGTGTAACCATGTTAAATCCTGACATGTCAGTGAGGAGTTGACCTTTCAGAGAGTTTGTATTTTCAGCTTGTACTGAACGACTGAGACAGGCTGGTGTATTTAAATATCAGGGCTTCTTACATCACAGTTTGCTCAGGTGGGCAGAGTACTCTGAAGTACAGGTTTGGGAAAGAGAAGTGGGATTAATCTGTAATTCCACAACCCTTTGGGACTTCTAATTTGTGGTTCTCCCTAAAGCTTCATGGACCTCCTGCAGACTGTGCACAGGACAGCAGGTTTCCACACTCACGTGCTCACCTCTAACTTATCAGGTTAACTTTATAACCTAGCTAAACTTCGTCAATGAACCCCTTTTGTTAACGTTGTATCTTTCAGTAGTGACTAGTTAAGTTGACGTTAGCATGAGTTTCTCCCAACAAGTTGAATTTTTGGACATTTCTAAACGTCTTCCTTGCTGCTAAAGTTTGGCAACAGACGCATAGCTAGTTAGGGTTAGCTAGCTAACACACGTTAACTTTAACTAGCTGTTACTAACAGCTGGGGAATAGCATGACAACCGCTTCAGGATAAATGCGACCATTAATTCAGAGTCCAGTTCTCATCAACGACCTGTATTTAGCTGTTTACGGGATAAAAAGACTGTAACTAGCTACAAGTAAGTTTTAACTTCACAGTCACATCTCTGTGTCTTAGTTAAGTAACGCGCAAACAAATTCGACGAGGCTAATAACGGTAAAGTTGAAGAAGAAGAGGAAATGACTTTTTTGAGAGCTTCTTTTCCGGCTGTGACGTTATTTAGGGCAAATAAAACAGATGGTTTATCAGCGCCAAATTGTTTGCATAATCTGAAACAGCGTGACAAGCATTTAATGTGTGAAAAGTCTTGTTGGAAAGACTGATTTATTATTTACGACACTGCTCCTCTTCCTCTGACTGTCTCCCTGTTTTGTTGCATTCACAGTCTCTTCGTAAACTACAGGTTCTACGTTTGGAACTCATGAAAATAGCTGTGGTGCTTGATTGGCATATGTGGGAAGTTCTAACATATATGTATATTATTATATTACTTACAAAAACATTAATATAGCAGATACGATTACAATACAAAACAAGAATAACAGAACACATTTAGTAAAAACACGTCAGGACTGAAATGAGTGATGGGGCTACTGCATCAACAATTGTACCAAGTAAGCAAGAAGTGAAGTAGTGGTTGCCTGATTTAAATGATAAGAAAATGAATTAAGGGTGTACAAAAAGAGGTAAAAAAATCCATAAATGTTTCTTTATTTGCCTTCCAGTTACTGGTAGGGTGCAAGAATGGTGTGTGACAATTCCCAGTATTTCCAGCAGTAAGTGAAGGCAGCGTTGTGCACTCATCAGGAGGAGGGGGCGAGAGTGTGAGAGTGAAGGGTGTTGGTGGAGGCTGAGCTTTAAGTCATGTCAGACAGCTGAACACAGTCATCATCCCATGACAGCAGAGACACTGTGTACAGTTTGATGACAGTTGACGTGCTTTTGCTGTTCCAGTTTGGACTTTGAACAACGGTAAGAATGAAATGTGACTATTTTATGACTGGACAGCAATACGTGTCTGACCTTGAACTGGGACTACATGTTCTTTTTTTTTGTAATTAACTTTTTATTAATTTTCAACAAGAAAAAAAAAACAGACATACCAACCATACGCAGGTCGAACAAAGCTCAAACAGAGCCTCTAAAAAAAAAATTAAAAAAATAAAAAACACACAGAGGGAGTCCGACAGAGACGATAGACCTACACCAATATGAATATATGCATACAAATGATGACTGGGGACAGAGGTTAGCTTAAGGGTGCAACCCACAGTTGTATCAACACGCTGCAGTATAAGGGCCCCATATTTTCATATGTAAATCTTCTTTTTCTTGCAACCTGTAACTAAGACGCTCATAGGAAGCAATCTTGGCCATCTCATCAAACCATTCCTTCACCTGCAAAACTTCTTTTGTTTTCCAGTGTCGCAGTACTATCCTGCAACCAGTAATAAGTGCTGTTCTACACCATATCGTCTGGTGGACAGTTAGACCACTTCCCTTTGGCAGCACACCTAGTAAACAGAGCAGCAGTTGTTGTACCAGAGTAGAGGACATCACAGTGTTAATAAAGGAGATAATATACACCATAGTAAGTCTACCATGGGGCATGAATACAACATATGAACAAAAGTACCACGAAAAACATCACATCTCCAACACAAGTCAGAATTTCTCAGTCCCAACCGTGCCATTTTACATGGGGTCCAAAAAGTTCTATTAATAATTTTATAATTAATCAAACGGGTCTGCATTCCCCTTGATACTTTAAACCATGATTCAATAATTTTCTCCCATGTTTCACCAGATATCTCTCCCTCTACGTCCCTCTCCCAGCATCTCTTAAGGCCTTCATAACTGGGTGACTGAGACCCCCTCAGTAGGTTGTAAAAGCATGCTGATTTCCTTTTGAAGTGCCCGTCCTGCTCCAGTCTGGTTTATATTTCAGTTCTAGGTGTAAGTGGTAATTTTTTAAGATGTGACAAGATTCAGCTCCGTAACTGCAGAAATCCTTGTTTGGGAGTTTGTACTTTCCCCTTAATTGTTCAAAAGAAAGAAACTGGTCTCCATCAAATAAATCCCCAATATAAACAATTCCCAACTTAACCCAACCAGCCCATGAAAATATTTTTCTAGCTATCTTGAGGCTTTTATTGTACCACAAGGAAGTTTTTTTGATAAAATTAGGATTTAAGCCCATGATTTTGTGCGAGGCTTGCCATGCCTCCTGTGAGAAGGCAAGGATTGGGTTATCATAGGGGATCCTATCATTAGTTTGAGTAATAAAAGCCTGAGGCAGGGGTATGTAAGTTCCTCCTCTATAGACACCCACATAGGCGCTTGGTCATCTGACATATATAATTTCGACAGTTGTTTGAGACAGAAAGCATAATGATACCAGGCTATGTGAGGGAGGCCCAGCCCTCCATCCTCCATAGCGGCATAAAGTTTTGTCTGATTTATATATGGTTTTTTACCTGCCCATAAAAAGTTGTATACAGCTTCATTATATTCACTAATGCATTATGTGGCAAGCTAAATGGTAGCATATTACTTATGTAATTAATTTTGGGGACTATTACCATCTTTAAAATATTAATTTTACCTATAAGTGACAATCCTAATTTTGTCCAATTTTGTAATATAAGCTCAATTTCATGAATTAGAGGAAGAAGGTTGACTGCCATAATACTATCCAGCCGTGGAGTGATCTTTATACCCAAATATGTCAGGCCAGCTGGCTGCCATGAAAATGGCCATCCCTGCCTGATACTAGGTGGACAAATTCTTGATAGGGGCATTGCTTCAGACTTCGACCAGTTTATTTTATAACCCGAAACACCTGAAAATGAGTCAATTAGAGTGAGGATATGAGGTATAGTTATTGATGGACGCCTGCACAGTAATAAAATATCATCCGCATATAAAAGTAATTTGTGCTCCTTGCCACCAGCCTTAACACCAATTATATTATTATTTTGCCAAATCGCGATTGCTAATGGTTCGAGAACCAGAGCAAACAACAAGGGGGACAGCGGGCAACCCTGCCTTGTCCCTTTATGAAGCTGAAAAGGAGCAGATCTCCTGCCATTTGTTACTACAGACGCCTTGGGACTATAATGTAATAACCTAACCCAGTTAATAAAAGAGGAACCAACACCAAATTGTTCTAATGACTGAAAAAGGAACGCCCACTCCACCCTGTCGAATGCTTTTTCAGCATCCAACGGAAAAGCCACTGTTATGTCTGTTTCATTTCCAGCTTGCCACATGAGGTGAAGCAGCCTGCGTAAATTATCAGAAGATGTCCTATTCTTAATAAAACCGACCTGGTCTGGATGAATGAGTTTTGGTAAAAAAAACCCCTCCAATCTGGATGCTGAAATCTTGGCAAGCAACTTAGCATTGACATCAATCAGTGATACAGGGTGGTAGTTGCCAAATTGCTGTGGGTCCCTATCTTTTTTATATATTAAAGTTATTATAGCTGTCTGCATACTATCTGGGAGAGAGCCTTTTTCTAAGGCGTCCTTAAAGACTTAGAAAGTCTAGAAAGCTAGAAAAATACTATTAATTAACTAGAACTTACTTTGAAAAAACAGACTAAGCAGAACAAGGACACAAGGATCAAGGAATGCTGGATAAATCACGGCTTGGCACAAGGACATGGCACAAGACAATCTGGCACAGGACAAAGGGAGGCGCGGACTATATACACACGAGATAATAATGAACAGGTGGAGACAATTAGGTCGGGGTAGACAATCAGACAAACACACCGGGAAGTCAAGGGGCCTGAAACGAGAGGAGAGTTAGGTTTCACAATAAAACAGGAAGTGTACGACATGACATGAAGCTCGTGAACAAAACACTTAACAGATCTGACGAGACATGACAGTTCCTCCTGTGATAGAGTTGAACAATTCACAGTGGATAAAAAAGAAGTGATATCTGGTGTATTAGGGTTGCCTGATTTATAAAGACTTTGGTAAAATGTTGCCAATATAGCATTTATGTCCATGTCGTCTGTTTTCAGTTCACCCTTGTCATTCTGCACCCCAGATATAATTGATTGAGTGTACTGCTGCTTTGCTCTCTGAGCAAGAAACCTCCCTGTTCTCTCCCCTTGTTCAAAGTATTTTTTGTTTAGTTCTGAATAATGTATATTCCACTTTCCTCTGGGACTACATGTTCTGTAAATGTTAACATTTTATTATTTTACCATAGAAGACGAAATCCTGCATGTGCTACTGTTTTCATAAGGGCACAGAGATCATAGTCATTTAACTAATTAAAATACTCTCAAAAGTCCTTATATTCTTCTAATTATCACTTCTATTAAATAAACATATACAACATAAAGGCATAGTTTACAAATATTAATATTTATTGAGTTGAATACTAGTACTCATATTCATATCAAAACATTAATCATTAGAACAAAATAGATGACAAAAATGTAAAAGTTGCTTTTGTGGAAAATGCATAACTTATGAAGGCAGGTCTCTAAAACAGTGGTAAACAGGAAAAAGCACAGCGCACACATCAACAAAAACAGCACACATCCATGAAAAGTCAGTGAAATAAAGTAAATTAACAGAATAGAAATCACTTATCGTGAAACAGCAGAATTCTACGTTTGACACATTTCCACAATACGGAGGTCTAATAAATTAAAGTGTGAATGTGGATTTATCATAGATATACAGCGATGAGCCCTGTTTCGTCAGTTTGGACAAATATGTAAGACCCCTAGCTTCTTTCAAAATGCTAAGAATCAGCTGCGCTCAGAAAAACTGAGCATTTTATGATTCTAAAACGTGATAAGCCCCGTCCTCTTTAGTGAGACCCCTAGTCCTGTTTGTCCACTAATATAAAAGAGGTATAGAAGAACACAACAGAAGTTACATCCGAGTAGAGAATAAGGACATAAAGTATTAAGCTCTGTCAGTGGGTTTAATAGCTGTAAAACATTGTGTATCAGATGTGCAAACTTCAGTAAATAGGTGTATGTGGACACATGGTTAATCCACGTAAATAGCATCAAATATTCCATTTGAATTTTGCAGACATGTGAAGAGGCCAGAGGAAAATGTGTTGATCCAGGAACATGTGCACAAAAGTGTTTTCTGACAGAACATATGGACTAAAGTTGTTTTAAATAATTACATATGAATAAATTAAGAAAAGGAGGGCCTGATATGCAACTCAACCTAACTTTTGGCCATACGAGGGAAGACGTTTGGGTGCACACCTCCAGCCTGCAGAGTGCAGTGTGTGTTCACAGTTGAGTTAGACTGTGGCTGTTCATACTGATAGTCCAAAGTCTGGTTTGCAGCTCTGTGATCTCACAGCTGGGTTTTCTTGTCAAAGCCCTTCTCCTTCTCTCCGCTGTTGTCGTTTTCATTAAATTCAGAATCAGTATCATCATCCTTGGCTTCTACAGCCTCACTGTCTGCATCAGCTGCACCGCGGCCACATGCCCTTTTGTATGCCTGGTAGGCTGTAGAGGACAAAAACATGGATTTAGAAACAGCGTTGTGATTAACTTGGTTTCAGTGAATAAGCCTTTTCTCTGGATGTCATCGAGGCTCGTCTTGTTCTTGTTCTGCAAGTTAATTACTCTTGTTTGTGACAACTAGAAACTGAAAAATCTATAAAGAGATGATGAACAATGCGACAATTAAAGGGCGTTGTGCTCGTAAACAGGCAGATTTTCATTGAAGTCTGACCGCCACCCTCTCATTTTTACGGCATCAAAGTCAAGCCTTGTTTACTTACGTAATGCTGCAAAAAGCAGGAGGCCCAGGAAATGGCATGGGCAGGGTTGCAAGCAAAAGATAGCAGTCACGACCAGGGATGAAAGCAATCAGAAACATCCAGTTTCCACAAAAATGCTGCAATTGTTTGAAAGCAGCAAACTGTGAACGTATCTGCCTGCTAAATTCTCACCTCCCACACTTATGACTGCCATCACCAGCTGGAAGATGCTGTAGATGAGGGGGAAAGCAAACATCAACTCCAACTCAGCAGGGCTGAAGGACAGCTGGACAATGGTGCTGCACAGCTGGGAGTTCTGGATACCTGTCTCCAGGGCAATGGTTCGGCATCTGAACATAGCAGGGAATGATGGACAACCTCATGAGTTGGTAAATTTGTTAATAAATGTGCTTGTTGATGCAGTAGCTGTTTCATGATTTATAAAACTGAATTCAAGTATAAGCATACATGCAAACATCATGACAGTGCTGTCACCCTACCTGTGCCAGGGTTGACCTGCAATGCGGGCCAGGATGAACCCCAGGCCGAAACCAATAAAGGGGTAGATAGTTCCAATAATCCAAAGGGAGGGAGCAATGATCCAGGAGGA
Organism: Chelmon rostratus; assembly: GCF_017976325.1. NCBI lineage: Eukaryota > Metazoa > Chordata > Actinopteri > Chaetodontiformes > Chaetodontidae > Chelmon > Chelmon rostratus. The sequence goes on along the minus strand of NC_055670.1, from coordinate 24,458,651 downwards.
CTGGTAGAGAACTCCTCCAACCACAGCTATGATGATGATGAGGGCAAAGACTGCAATGGACCCAATCTGCACACAGCAGACACTCAGTAAAGGAATTTCATTGGATAAACCCAAAACCTCTTCATCAAGTGTCAGATTCACAAAAATGATTTGAGTACCTTGAGGATCTTTTTTGCAGCGCGGGGCCATCTGCGTTTAACATAAATCCCCGCAGCAATTGGAATAAGAAGAGCAGCCAGAGTAATACCTGAGGATACAGAGAGTTCATATCATCTCATGCAGCAGGATTATAATAATACTGAAGAGTGCTTTAAGCACAAAAACACAAAGTGATGATGCACATAATGAAAGTGTTCATTCACATTACAGTACATTTATATGCCTTAGAAAGTCTCTCTGTGAGTCTTAAATATTTGTTTTTCCTTATGGGCTAGTAATCAACCATTAGTTTTCTACTCACCGATACTGTCATATGGGATCTGGATGGCGCCGCTGGAAGTCCAGGTGGCGGTGTAAATGAGCAGACAGAGAGGCATCATCCCCAAGGCCATGATAGAGGAACAGAGTGTCATACTGATACTGAGGACCAGGTGGATATGAACAGTGTCGGTCAAACAAGCTTCTTTGATGACATTTCATTTTTTCAAGCAGCACATGTTCCGGATGGAAGTGGTCTGCTGGACTACAACTGGTGCTGCTGATCAACAGAGATCCCACTTGGGGATTTGCTCCTGAGGGCCAATCACTAGCTCACACAGAACGACACAAGGAGCCCTGAGAATGATTCCTCACATGGTTCCCACAAGTACTGCATGATAGCCTCATTAGCAATCTACATGGGCACACGCATTTGAGTCCTATATGGAGCCATTTCTCAATGTTAGACCTAAAGGGGTCTTAAAAGTTGTCCTGTCACTGACCCATGTCAGGTGTACATGAACACATTGACTGGGGAGCTGTGTATGACATCACATTGTTTGTCTACGTTATGCTGCTATCTAGAGATCTTGTTCTCTAGGAACATGGTTATATACTGTGTAACTGTGCTGTGCTGAAGAATATTCCTTTAAAACTGAGATCAAGAATCCGTTTCTCCTGCAAGACAGTTAGTCCAACAAGAGGAGAGCCCTCCAGTGTGTCAGGTAGACAGCTTTCATTCACTCAAACACCACATCACTGACTAACATTGAATTATCCAATGAGCCGGCTGACCAACCAGCTGGTTCCTTACCTCAGGTCCATGTCTCCATCCAGCCAGTAGCAGATAATGTTAGAGCCAGTGCCTCCAGGACAGCAGCCCATAACGACAATGACAATCGCCTGCACTGGCAACACATTGAAGGCCAGTGCCAAGGCAAAGGCTGTGAAAGGCATGATGCCGAACTGGCAGAGGAAGCCGATGAAGATGCCCCAGGGCCTCTTGATGTGGCCCCACAGCTTCCTGGCCTCCACGGTGCAGCCCATGGCGAACATTACCATGGCGAGCATCACGGTGAGCACTGAGCTCAGCACCACGCTCAGTATTTCATTGAAGTTACTTGGAGGAACTAGGCAGTTTGCGCCTGAGCAGATCGTGGCAAGAGAGTCGCAGCCCATAGTCACCGCAGTGGTCGCCATTGTGGACAATGTAATGGAAGACGAAGAGGATAATCAGCGGCTCCCAATTTGAGAGAAGACTGAAGCAGAGTTTCCTCAGAGCTTTTAACTATTAGATTCCAGGAGTCTACTCCAGCTTCTCCTTCTCCGATATCCAAGAAGATGATGGTGACAGTGAGAAGAACCTTCCATCTCACCGCCCTTTATGAGCTGAACCGCTGCAGCCAAATACAATGGAGAAGGAAATTTAGGAGGAAAAAACAAATCAAAAATTAACCAATACTAAATGTTTTATGGGGTCAGTGTTCAAAAGCATGCATATAAAAATAGAATCGTTCTGGAAATGTGAAGCATGATTGTACCATTGTTCCAACTTTTACTGCCTTTTAGTCGCTTAAAACTTTATTGGACTGCCACGGTATGCAGCATCATCACAGTGCCAGTAAGGACGGAAGATGCTGTTCTCAAAGGTGGGGCACACCCTGCATGCACAGGGCAAAAGATGCTCTGTGCTTTGTCTTGTAGTGCTTCACATTTTAATAATAAACATCAAATTGCTGAAAAAGAGTTACCAAATATTGTATGAAGCGTAACCATATGCACCCAAATGTCATTGCGAGTAAACAGGTCTTATTTTTAGCTGCCATCACGCAGTGGTGCGAGTCCTTAAACCACCAAGGGAAAATATTCACACTGTGCTTTAGAGCTCTCTGGCTTTTTATCCCAAATTATAATTTGCATTCAAATGAATAAATCAAAATCGAGAAGGACACGATGATCATAGCGAAACAATCTGAGAAGAGATACCTGAAGTTTTTGGTTCTACACCATTAATGTTAAAACTACCAACAACTAGAGACCACCTTGCAATGGGATCCCACCAGTGTAGACGTCCATCAATCACACCCATTTTAAAACTCGGTCTTAATTTTGATCTCAGCTGCACCTGTAAAGACTCCTGAGTGTGTCTCAGTTATCGGCTATCGAGTTGACAAAATCTGTCCACTGACAGACAGACATACATTCATGTTCTTGCCAAACAACTGATCTCTCGCCAATACTAACAAATTCATGTGTAACCATGTTAAATCCTGACATGTCAGTGAGGAGTTGACCTTTCAGAGAGTTTGTATTTTCAGCTTGTACTGAACGACTGAGACAGGCTGGTGTATTTAAATATCAGGGCTTCTTACATCAAAAGTTTGCTCAGGTGGGCAGAGTACTCTGAAGTACAGGTTTGGGAAAGAGAAGTGGGATTAATCTGTAATCCCACAACCCTTTGGGACTTCTAATTTGTGGTTCTCCCTAAAGCTTCATGGACCTCCTGCAGACTGTGCACAGGACAGCACGTTTCCACACTCACGTGCTCACATGTGCCTGTTTTTGAATGCTGTCAGTGATGAAGAAAGCTTTGAAATATCAACAACATCATCCTAATCTGAGGTGATGCTTGTGGTGAGTCACAGAAAGCTGATGCTGCAGCAACATAATGTCAGTGTAAAGTCAAGTTAATCTGACCACAGCAGGATGAAGCAGTGTGGGAAGGATACACCTGAAGAAACAGCCTTTTCCATTCACTGGGAGTCCTCTGATTCTACTTTACTGTTTTAATTCCTACAACATCTGTATTTTCATGTGTACCTCCCTCTGTAGAGGTCACACTCAGTGGTTATCTCAAATACACACACGGGGCCATTTCCCTCTGCTGAACAGCTAACTTACCAGGTTAATTTTATAACCTAGCTAAACGTCGTCAATGAACCCCTTTTGTTAACATTATATCTTTCAGTAGTGACTAGTTAAGTTGACGCTAGCATGAATTTCTCCTAACAAGTTGAATTTTGGACATTTCTAAACGTCTTCCTTGCTGCTAAAGTTTGGCAACAGACGCATAGCTAGTTATGGTTAGCTAGCTAGCACACGACGTTAACTTTAACTAGCTGTTACTAACAGCTGAAGAATAGCATGACAACCGCTTCACCCCTTGTCTGACTGTCTCCCTGTAAAGGCTTAGAAACAACTTCTGAATGACAGAGTAAGGCAGGTCAATTTTACCATCGAAAGCCTAAGAGTGAAATTGGACAACCTACGGCACAAGCTTGTGTCATCACTACCTGACGATGTCTGGATGTCATGGACTTCACATTGAAAGCCCAACTTGCCCAGCACAACAAAATTAAAGTTAGACAAACGAAAAAATTTCAGAACTTGCAATCAAGACACAACACTTCAAACGCAGCAACAGAATCAGCTATAAAGAATCAGCTATAAAGAAGAACAACCTAACAGAAACAGAAGGTGACCAGCTCAGGTTGAAAGTGTTGGCAGCTCTCTCCAATGCTAAACCCCCCCTTCTAACCTCACCCATGATGAAAGAAAAGCTGTGACATCTCTGAGCAAGGACGAAAACATCACAGTCTTGCCAGCGGACAAAGGGAGATGCACAGTAATTCTAAATACCAACGATTACCAAGACAAGATTCTCTCACTACTCAACGACAGTAACGCATATGAATGCCTGAAACGAGACCCAACCAGCGGGTACAAGAGGACAATCATAGAATATCTATAAAGTTTACAGAAAGATGGAGCCATTGACCGTTTGCAATATCACCGGTTATACCCACAAGAGTCCATCCCGGGCATCTATGGACTCCCGAAAATACACAAAGAAGGAGCGCCTCTCAGACCTATTGTCAGCAGCATCAACTCTGTGACATACAACATTGCCAAGTTCGTGGCTAACATCTTGTCACCACTGGTTGGCAAAACGCCACACCACATCCAGAACTCAATGGACTTTGCTAATAAGGTCTGGTCTAAAGCTAAACCCATCAGAAACAATGGTTTCCTCCGTTGTCACATCATTGTTCACATGCATTCCAACTCCGGATGCTGTGGAAACAGTGAGACAGCAGTTGTTACAAGACAACACTTTGCAAAACAGAACTACCCTTAACCTGGAACAAATATGCCATTTACTGGAACTCTGCTTAAAAACCACATATTTCTGATTCAGGGGGAGGTTTTACAGACAGAAACATGGATGTGCAATGGGTTCACCAGTATCCCCCATTGTGGCTAATCTGTACATGGAGAACATGGAAAGAATGGCTCTGAACTCTTTCAAAGGAACAACACCAAGTCACTGGTACAGATATGTGGATGACACATGGGTAAAAATCCAAAGCCAGGAAGTGCAAGCCTTCACCGACACATTGGAGAGAACGGGCGCCTCCATATTGGGGTTTATAGAAAACCCACTTACACAGACCAGTACCTCCTTTTTGACTCACATCACCCACTGGAACACAAACTAGGTGTTATCAGAACTCTCCAACACAGAGCTGATAATGTTCCAACTAGCCGACGGGCCAGAGACAAGGGACACAAATGTCTCAGGGTGTGTGTGTGACTGAACCTTTTTCTATTTTGTTCTGCCCAAGTCTGTACTCTTCCCCTTCCCCTGGGTGTACATCTTAATTCCTGATTTGGAACACCTGTGGCACTAGGAGCACGCCTGCTGCTTGCACTTAAAAGTTGGGTTTTTTTTCCTCTGAAGGGGCGGGGCAATTGAACACAGGTGCACAGAGAGGAACAAGCCGAGAGGACTCAGAGGAGAAGCACGAGGGGTGAGCCAGAGACGCAGGAAGAGGACCATAGTGAGAGGACGAGAAAGTGAAGCAGCAGCAGAAGGAGTGGCAATGGAGGGGCCGATGACGCATAGTCCCGTGAGGAAGATCAGGAGGTGCACCAGCGAGGCACGTGGAGAGGTGAAGCATGGTTCAAATAATTTAGCCTTTGAGAATAAACAACAAAGCCATTCACACATGGCTCAAGGAGCCTGCCAATGACAAGAATGGGACACTAACAAGGCAGACGACTGTCGTTGACACCCAAGGGTTGCACCCTACACCGCCTTAATGGGGAATCGTTTGCCTCACAATAGAGTGATACCATCCTTGGTTTTGGGGGTTGGCCTCACTCAGAGGGTAAATACTTGAACCTAATACCATTTCATCAGACTAGAGCTGTCCTATCTAGTCTGGTGCGCATGAACTGATGAAGCCTACTCAGATGAGAGGCGAAACGTCTTACAAGACAAACCGACAAGTCCAGTTGCGAACGACTGAAGGCCCTGAAGCCCCCTGTAAACGAGTTATGCTGCATTCAGGGTCTCCTCGTAAACTGCAGCTTCTACATTCGTAAGTCATGAAAATACCTGTGGTGCTTGATTGGACATAATGCACATGTGGGAGGTTCTAACATATGTATATTACTTACAAGAACATTTATATGGCAGATACAATTACAATACAAAACAACAATATCAGAACACATTTAGCGAAAACACGACAGGACTGAAATGAGTGATGGGCCGGCTGCATCAACAATTGCACCAAGTAAGCAAGAAGTGAAGTAGTGGTTGCCTAATTTAAATGATAAGAAAATGAATTAAGGGTGTACAAAAAGGGGTAAACAAATCCATAAATGTTTCTTTTTTTGCCTTCCAGTTACTGGTAGGGTGCAAGAATGGTGTGTGTGACAATTTCCAGTATTTCCAGCAGTGAGTTGTGCACTCATCAGGAGGAGGGGCGAGTGTGTGGAGGGAAGGGTGTTGGTGGAGGCTGAGCTTTAAGTCATGTCAGACAGCTGAACACAGTTATCATCCCATGACAGCAGAGACACTGTGTACAGTTTGGTGACAGTTGACGTGCTTTTGCTGTTCCAGTTTGAACTTTGAACAACGGCAAGAATGAAATGTGACTATTTTATGACTGGACAGCAATATGTTTCTGACCTTGAACTGGGACTACGTGTTCTGTAAATGTTAACATTTTATTATTTTACCATAGATACGAAATCCTGCATGTGCTACTGTTTTCATAAGGGCACAAAGATCATAGTCATTTAACTAATTAAAATACTCTCAAAAGTCCTTATATTCTTCTAATTATCACTTCTATTAAATAAACACAAAGGCATAGTTTACAAATATTAATATTTATTGAGTTGAATACTAGTACTCATGTTCATATCAAAACATTAATCATTAGAACAAAATAGATGACAAAAATGTAAAAGTTTTTTTTGTGGAAAATACATTACTTCAGAAGGCACGTCTCTAAAACAGGAAAAAGCACAGCGCACACATCAACAAAGACAGCACACATCCATGAAAAGTCAGTGAAATAAAGTAAATTAACAGAATAGAAATCACTTATCGTGAAACAGCAGAATTCTACGTTTGACACATTTCCACAATACGGAGGTCTAATAAATTAAAGTGTGAATGTGGATTTATCATAGATATACAGCTATGAGCCCTGTTTCGTCAGTTTGGACAAATATGTAAGACCACTAGCTTATGTCTTTCAAAATGCTAAGAATCAGCTGCGCTCAGAAAAACTGAGCATTTTATGATTCTAAAATGTGATAAGCCCCGTCCTCTTTAGTGAGACCCCTAGTCCTGTTTGTTGAGGAAAATGTGTTGATCCAGGAATATGTGCACATAGGTGTTTTCTGACAGAACATATGGACTAAAGTTGTTTTAAATAATTACATATGAATAAATTAAGAAAAGGAGGGCCTGATATGCAACTCAACCTAACTTTTGGCCATACGAGGGAAGACGTTTGGGTGCACACCTCCGGCCTGCAGAGTGCAGTGTGTGTTCACAGTTGAGTTAGACTGTGGCTGTTCATACTGATAGTCCAAAGTCTGATTTGCAGCTCTGTGATCTCACAGTTGGGTATTCTTGTCAAAGCTCTTCTCCTTCTCTCCGCTGTTGTCGTTTTCATTAAACTCATAGCCAGTATTTTCCACAGCGTAGTGCTTCTCTTTCGCTAGATCATCATCCTCAGCTTCTCTAGCCTCACTGTCTGCATCAGCTGCACCGTGGCCACATACCCTTTTGTATGCCTGGTAGCCTGTAGAGGACAAAAACACGGATTTAGAAACAGCGTTGAGATTAACTTGGTTTCAGTGAATAAGCCTTTTCTCTGGATGTCATCGAGGGTCATCTTGTTCTTGTTTTGCAAGTTAATTACTCTTGTTTGTGAAAACTAGAAACCGGAAAGTATATAACAAGATGATGAACAATGCGACAATTAAAGGGCGTTGTGCTCGTAAACAGGCAGATTTTCATTGAAGTCTTACTGCCACCCTCTCATTTTTACAAGGTCAAGCCTTGTTTACTTACGTAATGCTGCAAAAAGCAGGAGGCCCAGGAAATGGCATGGGCAGGGTTGCAAGCAAAAGATAGCAGTCACGACCAGGTATGAAAGCAATCTGCACGGTTAAATTATACAGCTTCTTATCATATATTTTATTTTAATTTACTTTGATCATTGTCCTTGAACTCACTGCAGCCAAGCAGCATCCTTCCTTCTCTACTTGTATCATTTTTCCTCGCAGTTATGTAAGCGTAGATTCAAACCATCAGATATAAATAGGTGTCAGGTATAACCATTCATTAATTTGTGACATTTTCGGACAACAATTACAACTTCTCTAGTATTACTTGGCCCTAAAACTCTACACTGAACCCCATAGAGCCTTTTTTAACCTTGCTAGCGGCCTGAAGGAGGGGTGAGACAGCTTTAACCACACATTCACCTGATGACAAGCCAACATCCAGTTTCCACAAAAATGCGTTGATTGTTTGAAAGCAGCAAACTGTGAACGTGTCTGCCTGCTAAATTCTCACCTCCCACACTTATGACTGCGACCACCAGCTGGAAGATGCTGTAGATGAGGGGGAAAGCAAACATGATCTCCAACTCAGCAGGGCTGAAGGACAGCTGGACAATGGTGCTGCACAGCTGGGAGTTCTGGAAACCTGTCTCCAGGGCAATGGTTCGGCATCTGAACATAGCAGGGAATGATGGACAACCTCATGAGTTGGTAAATTTGTTAATAAATGTGCTTGTTGATGCAGTAGCTGTTTCATGATTTATAAAACTGAATTCAAGTATAATATATCCTTGGCAGCATTAAAAAAAATGCAAATTTGAATGAGGAAAGACAGTTTGGGAAATAAATCAGTCAAATAAATTATTGTTACATGCAAACATCATGACAGTGCTGTCACCCTACCTGTGCCAGGGTTGACCTGCAATGCGGGCCAGGATGAACCCCAGGCCGAAACCAATAAAGGGGTAGATAGTTCCAATAATCCAAAGGGAGGGAGCAATGGTCCAGGAGGACTGGTAGAGAACTCCTCCAACCACAGCTATGATGATGATGAGGGCAAAGCCTGCAATGGACCCAATCTGCAAACAGCAGACACTCAGTAAAGGAATTTCATTGGATAAACCCGAAACCTCTTCATTAGAGTCAGATTCACAAAAATGATTTGAGTACCTTGAGGATCTTTTTTGCAGCGCGGGGCCATCTGCGTTTAACATAAATCCCCGCAGCAATTGGAATAAGAAGAGCAGCCAGAGTAATACCTGAGGATACAGAGAGTTCATATCATCTCATGCAGCAGGATTATAATAATACTGAAGAGTGCTTTAAGCACAAAAACACAAAGTGATGATGCACATAATGAAAGTGTTCATTCACATTACAGTACATTTATATGCCTTAGAAAGTCTCTCTGTGAGTCTTAAATATTTGTTTTTCCTTATGGGCTAGTAATCAAGCATTAGTTTTCTACTCACCGATACTGTCATAGGGGATCTGGATGGCGCCGCTGGAAGTCCAGGTGGCGGTGTAAATGAGCAGACAGAGAGGCATCATCCCCAAGGCCATGATAGAGGAACAGGCTGTCATACTGATACTGAGGACCAGGTGGATATGAACAGTGTCGGTCAAACAAGCTTCTTTGATGACATTTCATTTTTTTAAGCAGCACATGTTCCGGACGGAAGTGGTCTGCTGGACTACAACTGGTGCTGCTGATCAACAGAGATCCCACTTGGGGATTTGCTCCTGAGGGCCAATCACTAGCTCACACAGAACGACACAAGGAGTCCTGAGAATGATTCCTCACATGGTTCCCACAAGTACTGCATGATAGCCTCATTAGCAATCTACATGGGCACACGCATTTGAGTCCTATATGGAGCCATTTCTCAATGTTAGACCTAAAGGGGTCTTAAAAGTTGTCACTGACCCATGTCAGGTGTACATGAACACATTGACTGGGGAGCTGTGTATGACATCACATTGTTTGTCTACGTTATGCTGCTATCTAGAGATCTTGTTCTCTAGGAACATGGTTATATACTGTGTAACTGTGCTGTGCTGAAGAATATTCCTTTAAAACTGAGATCAAGAGTCCATTTGTCCTGCAAGACAGTTAGTCCAACAAGAGGAGAGCCCTCCAGTGTGTCAGGTAGACAGCTTTCATTCACTCAAACACCACATCACTGACTAACATTGAATTATCCAATGAGCCGGCTGACCAGCCAGCTGGTTCCTTACCTCAGGTCCATGTCTCCATCCAGCCAGTAGCAGATAATGTTAGAGCCAGTGCCTCCAGGACAGCAGCCCATAATGACAATGACAATCGCCTGCACAGGCAACACATTGAAGGCCAGTGCCAAGGCAAAGGCTGTGAAAGGCATGATGCCGAACTGGCAGAGGAAGCCGATGAAGATGCCCCAGGGCCTCTTGATGTGGCCCCACAGCTTCCTGGCCTCCACGGTGCAGCCCATGGCGAACATGACCATGGCGAGCATCACGGTGAGCACTGAGCTCAGCACCACGCTCAGTATTTCATTGAAGTTACTTGGAGGAACTAAGCAGTTTGCGCCTGAGCAGATCGTGGCAGAAGAGTCGCAGCCCATAGGCACCGCAGTGGTCGCCATTGTGGACAATGTAATGGAAGACGAAGAGGATAATCAGCGGCTCCCAATTTGAGAGAAGACTGAAGCAGAGTTTCCTCAGAGCTTTTAATTCTTAGATTCCACGAGGCTACTCCAGCTTCTCCTTCTCTGATATCCAAGAAGATGATGGTGACAGTGAGAAGAACCATGCACCTCACCACCCTTTATGAGCTACAACTCTGCAGCCAAATACAATGGGGAGGGAAAATCAGGAGAAAAAAAAAATCAAAAATTAACCAATACTTAATGTTTTATGGGGTCAGTGTTCAAAAGCATGTATATAAAAATAGAATCGTTCTGAAATGTGAAGCGTGATTGGACCATTGTTCCAACTTTTACTGCCCTTTAGTCTCTTAAAACTTTATTGGACTGCCACGGTATGCAGCATCATCACCCTTCAGTGCCAGTAAGGACGGAAGATGCTTGCTGTTCTCAAAGGTAGGGCACACCCTGCATGCACAGGGCGTTCTTTGCTCAGTGCCTATATGAATCACCCCTTTGGCCTCTTTTTAAAATCTTTTGAAACATCAAATCATGCAGTGGATGTAATATGCATTTACTGACATGGTTCAATAGAAAAAAGTCTTAAACTCCACAGTAAAAGCTAGTTGTGAAACACAGAATAATTATTAAAGTACACTCTGACACAATAGCTGGTTGGTAATCTGCCTGACAAAAAAGTAAAAGTAAAAGGAACGTTCCAAAATGTTTGCAACATGGCTTTAGAAACTTAGCAATACTGGGAAGAACACGAGTAGTCCTGAGACGCTGAATATCCTTCAGATTACAGCGAGGTCAGTCAGGGCACAGCTGTAAATATGCAACAAACTGTGTGAGAGGACGCTGACTGGGCGACAGGGTTAAATGGCTGAGGTGGAAGACGCTACATATAGCAGCTGTTCCGCAGGTGATTCCCAACTCAGTTTGTTTTTTCTTTTAAACCCAAGTGTCCGGGGGGGAAACTGATTTTAAAAACTCTCAACCTAATGTCCTGGAACCAGCAAGTCAGAGTCCAGAGAGTCCAGTTCGTGGTAGAGTTTGCTGCCAACTTGATCGGTCTGGTGAAGAAGAAGAAGAAGAAGAAGAGGAAAAGATTACAAGTAGTGTCCAAATGTGCAAAATGGAATATAAGCTCAGCCTTACATAACCTCACAGCTGTGATTTCTCATAAAAGTACATCTGTTAAATATTGACTTTAAGGGGGTGAACACTTCTGTGCTTATTTTTTATTTCTTCTGTGCTTTTTTTTTATATTTTTGTTTAATTTTTACTAGTTTGTAGATATTTGTTTCAAATATGACTTTTTAGTCTTTGAGTCTTCTGCTTTTGTGTCAAGTGTGAAAAAAACCTGAATGATATCCACCCTTATTTAAGGTCGTAAAACAATAAAACATAAAAGGGTCCAAGTGGGAATGAGTAATTTTATAGGCACTTTAGTTCAACCAGCTGCACATGCCAACAGTGGAATAATAAAAACGTTACAACGGAGCAGTTTCTTACCTTCCTGCTGAAGAGCTTGTGTCTGCTTGTCTGAGGTAAAGCTTCACTGTGCAGTTAAAGGACTACCACCACAGAGCGTGCATGATGCTTTATATTCACAAAAGAGAAGCTGCTCAAGCCGCTGTTGAGCTACATGGTGCGTCTGTGTTGTGGAGCATTTTTTTTTTAATTTAAATATGTCAAATGAACTGGAGTGAACGCAATAAAAGCAACAATGTCATCAGTACAATTTCATGTAGTTCACCATTATATCCTGGAATATACACAACCTTACACAACCGTGCATAAAGACCTTTTTTTCACACTGTGCCACATAAGCTTTGCTTCAGTGACGACTTTTTAAACCGTAGTTTGTTGCACTGTTAAACTATTAGGTTTAACAGGTTTGGTAAAATTGGGCCATGGTGGGCTACGATTGGCTACCAGAGGGGTTAAACACGGTTTACCTGCTTTTTGGGTACACCTGTGCAAAATTAGAGAAGCATGTGAGCAAATCTGCTTCTTCGCTTTGCACGGACTTCAACTTCGGGGGAACTCTGATATGAACTCGGTTATTGTGAACGTGGTGAAAACAAACTAGTAACCCGTGCTGAACAGACAGTCCTGACACTTAACCTTGAGGAAAGGAATCTGACGAAGCATCTTGGGTCTGACGTTAAAAGCCCTCAGTCTGGATAAAGGTGAAGCTGTTTGCTGACTCTGTTAAATGCACCAGCAGGTGGAGGTGGAAGGTGGGGCAAACACTGTTTTTCTGTGTTTTTTCTAACCCTGACCGCAACACGTAAAAGGTCTATGAGTCCGATTCATTTAGGAAAATGATTCATTTAGGAAAACGTTTCCAAACCTTTCAAAACAAAAGAAAGAAAAAGAAAAAGGTGAGGAGGAATGCTGATGTATGTGATGCATTTTATCGACCAATTCATTAAACGTATCACATTAATTCACATTAATCACAAATGAAGATCTTCTCTCCGCAAGTTTTAATGAGACATATAAAAATTCTGTCCTTGGAATAATATTTGGCTCTGTAATGTTTTTTTTTCCATGAAAAAAGGTGAATTACCCAGTTAAATCTTTTATTGGGCCATATTGTGTTAGTACACCTGTTAAAATGAGATTAAAGGTGGGTGCAGAGAAACCTTCCTGCTGCAGCAGATGAATGTGCAAACAGCCTCGTAGCATCAAAGTCATTCATCTGAAGTGACGGGAAGCAAAAGTCATGTTTGAATAAGTTGCTTCACATTTGACGTGTTAGCAACAGTGAACCTGGAACCAGAGTTTGAGTCACTTTTCTACACATTTGACATTTTGCCTGAAAAACACATTTAACATCCTGTTTTCACAGGTGTTCATGACAAAGAAAGAAACATTCCCTTTGCATTCAAAGGACAAACAGTTTACTTCAGTGCATTAGAAATAAAATTGATTGATTATTAATTTTGCTGGTTGTGTTTCATTTAAAGTGTGTTTGACAGATACTTTTAAAGTGTACTTAAATACTTGAATGTATTGGAAATGAATATACTAGTTCTGCAGTACTTATGGTGGTATGTCAAAGGACTTATGAAAAGTGTACTTTATTTTAAGTATATGAATTGTACTTAAGTGTACTTTAAAAAACTGTACTAAACTTAAATACTTTTAATTGTAATAAAGTGTACTTGTGTAAAGAATACAAGTGTACTACACTGACATTATTCATCAACTCCTTTTTTAATACACTATTAGTGTGCTTAATTGTCCCGGGCTGCCCACTGGACTCTGTGGAGGAGGTGGGTGAGAGGAGGCTGTTGGCCAAGCTCACAGCCATCATGGACAACAGCTCCCACCCACTGCACCGGACTGTAGAGGAGCTGAGCAGCTCCCTCAGTGGCCGACTGAGACCCCCCCAGTGCAGGAAGGAGCTACTTTACTTTTCTTACTTCACATAGGATACCTTATTTTCTTTATCTTATTTACATTTTTGAAATTCTTTTGGTGGTTTGAACAGTAATTTTTTGCTCCTTTTGTTCTTATTAGCACCCTTATTGTTCTTATTTTGCATCTTATTGTTCCTATTGTTCTTATTTGCACCTCCATTTGCTGTTAGCCCCCCCCCAACACACACACACACACACACACACACACACACGTGTTCTGAAGAGCTTGTGTAAGAGTGAATTTCTCCATTGTGAGATTAATAAAGTTTTACCTAATCTAATCTAATCTAATTGAAGTATACTTGAATTTCACTTGATTTGAACTATATTTAGGTAAATTTCCAACACACTGGTATTATAATACAATTGTACTGCGAGTGTGTTCTGAATGTTCATGAATCCTGATTTTCACTGGTGGAAAGTTTGTAAAAAGTGCCAGTTTAACAGCTGTTTACAGTTCCAGTATACTCAAGTATGACTCAAGGACTGCTTGAGTACACTTAAGGTGACAAAAATAGCACAGCGTGTACCTAGTACATTCTTTAAGAAGTATAATTTCAGTGTATGTTCTTCACCGGGGCTGGCAGCTCCTGCAGATGCAGTGACTCGTATTTGTTTCTACAGTTGTTTTACTGCATTGAGTTTAAAACAATATGTAAGCTGCACCTTTAAAAGCTTCACGCAGCGGTTGACGCTCCTGTTCCCGTCTCGTAAAATGTAAAGGTGTGTGCAGCGTCGTTCTCTGTAGGAGTGAATCAGTTGTGTGTGTGGGGAAAGGGACAGTGAGACACTTATGGTAGCTCTTCAGAGAGCGTCTTATCGTCTTTATCTGTCCCATCAGCGCTTATCTTTTTCTCTCCATCTGACTTGTCCTTCATTCGGGCCGCAGTAAATTTTAAGTATCTTTCTGCTCTCGATGTGTGAATGAGTGTGTGAGGGTTTGTGTCATGTCATGGCCGTTATCTCAGGTGATCTGATAGCAGATAACAATCTAATCTGATCTGGTCTGTTTTATTCCACTGTGTTAGTGCTCCAGCGTAAAATAAGGAAATGTAGATAAGACTCTTTTAAGAAACTGTCCCACTGGCTAACAAGAAGATTGGGAGAAAAAAAAGAAAAGAAAGAAAGATGATACGATGAGTTTTTCATTGACCTTGACCCCTCCCTGACTAACTTCTATAAAACAAACGTTTATGACTGCATGTCTGCTGATCTGCTACGCATCTTTCTTTGTTCTTTGCAGTCTAGATGTTTCCCATCGTCTTCATAAGTGTTGTATTACCACTCTGCTAAATAATAATAATGCATTTATAATTCAGAGTATTAAAATTCTGACAAGAGACTTGGTTCACATTGATGTGGGATTATAATATAACATAAGGATCAATTTACCTGCTGTATTTAAAGTGGCACCACAGAATTAGAATATAATAATAATAATATATATAATATATAATAATATAATATAATATGGTTCCACTAGTAACCATTAGATAGTTTATAACACATAAATATATTCATTGTATTATTATTATTGGCCTGCAACTAATGATTATTATTATTTTTTTTTTTTGATTGATCAAGTTAAGTTTGTTTATACAATGTAAGGGAAATGCATGTTATAATTTCCCATAGCCCCCGAGATGTATTCAGATTTCTGGTCTATCATCATATATGACAAACAAGACCAACAAAGTGGGGTTTCTGGCCGCAGCAGGCAACTTCCAGTGAAAAAGCTCTGACAAACCCTCAGTCCACTACCTGCCTGGCACCAAACAGCACACACATTGTTCCCCCAGGAGCTAGAGACCGACAACAGAGCTTAAAGGAGAGTCAATATTTAACTTCTTCTCATTAGACGGACAGAAACATGAGCTGAAATGAATGCATACGTTGTTCTGTGTCTGCTCTGCTTGAGGTCCATCATTTCAGCTGTTATGGTGTCAGCTGATCCTCAGATATGGTGATTCCAGGTTGGTTACAGGGTTTATTTTCCTTTGAACAGCCTTAAATAAATAACCATTACCAGGCTCGAATGAACCAAACACAGAGGAACAGGACTCTACTTTTTAAAATACAAACTAGATCTTCGGATTAGAGAAACTACAACCCTGATTCCAAACAAGCCTGGATGCTGTGTAAAACAGAAATGAAACAGGATGTGATAACAAGCTAATTCTTTTTCACATCTACTCAATTAAAACAGCACAAAGACAAGATTTTTAATGTTTGACCTCATCAGCTTCAGTGATTTCTGTAAATATCTGCTTATTCTGAATTTGCAGCGACACATTTTAAACAAGTTGCGACAGGAGCAACTTAAGACTGGGAAAGATGTGGAACGCTCCAAAAACACCTGTTTGGATCATTCCACAGGTAAACAGGCTGATTGGTAACAGGTGATAGTATCATGATTGAAAGGCTCAGTGGTTCACAGCGAGGATGGAGCGAGGGTCAACACTTTGTCAACACATGATGGGATAAAGAGATTAATACCTGAACACTTCGGGAGACTGATGTCAGGAAACACAGTTTGATTGGAAATGATTGATTGTTTTTATTGATGTTTTACAGAGTCCAAACTTTTTTGGAATCTATCTATCTATCTATCTATCTATTGATCTATCTAGATCGATAGATAGATAGATCAATAGATAGATAGATAGATAGATAGATAGATAGATTTATATGGGGATTCATGGCGAATTATAATGCATTCAAAATTGTTCATAAACACATTTATTGCTTCCTGATTTGTGGACTACTAGAGGTTGACCGAGATAATAGCACATTATGACAATCTTTACTCACCTATACACACCTCAATGATCAACTGTGGTATGCTATGATAGTCCATGCAGTATCATAATTTATCAGTGTGTGTGTGTGTGTGTGTGTGTTAAATAAAGTGTACGCACTGATGCATCGATAATAATCCACGCTTCATCATCACATTTCACTGTTGGGAGCAGGAAAAGTGTAAAACATTTGCATGCATTTAAAAGAATACATGCTGCATCGAGAGACCAAAAGCAGAGAATTACAAGTGAAATCTGTACAAAGAGAAGCTGAAGGTCTAAAACCTTCAAAGGAAGAAACAGACAAAATACAAAGTGACACCGGTCAGTGCAGGATGGGAGGATGCAGCTGGGGAGGAGCCTTCCGGTTGTTTTTCTTCTTGTCCTTCTATTTTGTTGTCTTATTTTCATCCACAGGTGTCATTGCCTTGTGAATTTTAATGTTGTTATTTTTCTTTTCTTTCCAGTTGTGCTGCCACTACCAGAGAGCTCAGACGTGCACAGAAGGAGCTGAAGCCATGTTGCTCAGCAGACTTCCAGGATGTGTCCAAAGAGCTGATGTGAAGGAGTGCACGTCATTCAGAAGCCTCCCCGTCACAGGAATTTAAGATATGCAAAAGATGATAATGAGGCGTGATCCGTCTGAGAGTTCCATGCCTGATTTTTATTGATTGACCCACCAGAAGCATCCCACCACATCAGGAGGAGCTTAGCATTTAAAAACAGATACCAGCGGAGACGAGTTGAATCTGTTACCAATCAACCCGTTTACCTGTGGAATGTTCCAAACAGGTGTTTTTGGAGCGTTCCACATCTTTCCCAGCCTGTTGTTGCTCCTGTCACAACTTGTTTGAAATGTGTTGCTGCATCAGATTCAGAATCAGCAGATATTTACAAAAATCAATGAAACTGAGGAGGTCAAATATTAAAAATGTTGTCTTTGTACAGTTTTAATTGAGTCTATGTGAAATCTGTTTTATTTTAGTTTTACACAGCGCCCAGACTTGCTGTGTGTGTATGTTAATTCTAAGAAAAATCAAAAATTAATTATAGCGCATTCACACTCAAACCACGTAATGCTTCCTGATAAACTATATCAAGTCATAAAACATATACGTACCTTCTTACACTCAGAAATGTATCTGCAGTGTTCAACAATGTGATGGATTTCATAATGCCACAATGAGCTGAGCGTGTGGTTTCTACTATCAGGTTCATAGGATTATAATATATAATAAACTTTTGTACTGTAAGTAAGTGATTATACAGCGTAATAAAGCAATAAGACTCAAAGCCATTAAGATAAACCATGATGTGAAACTGAAGTCACTTCCCCAGCCTGTCGGTGAAAAGCATGCATGAAGCTGTGTCTTAAGAAGCTGTGGTCAAAAAGAACCGACTGGCGTTCTCTGTGGGACATCAGCCGTGCACAATGAGGTATCTACTTACCAGTGCTGGTTGGTGCTGGTGGAAGTTCAGATGGAGGCGCACATGACCCGCATCGTGGAGCCATGTTTGCTCTCTTGTCATATGTAGCAAGAATCATTTGTTGTGTGTTTGCTGAAAATGTTTTTCATTCGTTTGACAGAGAGGCTGTGCAGCTCCACCAAAAGCACCACAAACACCGAAAAAAAAAAAAAAAAAACAGCAGCAGCCTTTGGATAAAAAAAGTGCACCAACTGATAAATAATTTACCAACATGGAACATTAATATCACACCATCTTCCAGTGGAAAGTAAATGTCAAATGGAAGCAGAAATCAG
Organism: Chelmon rostratus; assembly: GCF_017976325.1. Classification (NCBI taxonomy): domain Eukaryota; kingdom Metazoa; phylum Chordata; class Actinopteri; order Chaetodontiformes; family Chaetodontidae; genus Chelmon; species Chelmon rostratus. The sequence continues at coordinate 24,440,238 of NC_055670.1, read as the reverse complement.
CTTGTGGCTGCAGGATATGATTTGCCAGCTCATTGAGATTTTACAATAAATAAACATCTGTGGACCTTGATTCATATCATATGTAAAAACCATCAGACAGGTGAGCCCGAAGAGGTCCGTATGCTTATTGTCAAACAGCAAAGAGTCACACACAACGTTTAACACTGAGTCAGTGTGTACAGGCTAATCAACTACCAGCCATCCTTTATTAGTCACACACCAGTAATCCTTAAAGCTGTCAGAAGTCAGCCCGCTAACCAAGCATGAACGAGAACACACACACACACACACACACACACAGAATATTCAGAATCATCAATCAACATTACACTGAATTTAATCTTTGCATCAGTTTTCTGATAATCAATAGAAAAAAGGACCCTTTCACAGCTCGTAAACATACAAACCCACTGGCTGGTGTCTTACCTCCAGTCTGCACGCAGCCAGCTACTGTTGGGGCCAGAACCTCCAGGACAGCAGCCCGTAATGATAATGACAACAGCGCTGCACAAGCAGCACACTGAAGGCTCAAAGGCATCGAGCTGAGCTGACAGAGGAAGCCGATGCCCACAGCTTCTTCATCTGGCCTTATGTGGCTTTTGGCATCCACAGCTGAACCCACGGTGAACATGAGCAGAGCAGGAGCTGATGGAGGCTGCTGTGCTCAACACAAGTACCTGAACACACTGACAGTAAACGCTGCCGTCATGTAAAGTGAGAGTGAAATTAAAGCTTAATTTCAGTGTTTCTCCAGGTGCATCTTTAATTCATCCTCATTTGGCCTTTTAAAACTGGACTCGAGCAGCAGCATCACGACTTCTTTTCAAAAAACACATCTTTGTGCACTGAAATTTAGCTTAGCTCCATCATCATTAGCTCAAACAGCTGAGCTAAATGAGCGGTGCTACACACATTGTGTACACTACATGCTTTAATGTAACACAATGCTTCTTCTTCTCCAGTCTGCTTCAGGCAGAGTTACACACCGTCACCGTCTCTGTCTCTGTCTCTGTCCACACACTTCAGTGGACTTTTGGTCTGGAGCTGCGTGGCATACTCACGTCACCAGTCAGCATTCTGGAAACAGGAATGTAATGTTTAACTATAAAGTCAAAGGACAACCAGCCAAACCATCAACAGAGTGTTTTACATTTTATTAGAAAATAAAAGCCTCTGAAGCAGCCGTCCGCATGCACGCAGACCTCGCGTTGTGGACGTCCCAGCTAGGCTGCGCTGGCCTCTAGTCAGCTTTGAGACGTGTCCTTTAACCTGACGCTTCCTGTTATATGAGCGATGAAGCATCTCAGGAGGTAGATCCCCAAAAAATGGAGGGAGCTGTTGCAAAGAGAAAGAGAGGCAAAGAAAGAATGGATGCAAACCGACAAACTGCAAAATGTATTCGTCCACTTCTTTTATTCTCCCGATGAGCGAGTCTTGTTTTGTTAAGCTAGTAAACACGAACGGAAACAAAGGATTTAAAATGATTAACAAAGGCATTATTTAAATCACCTTTGCAAATGTTTTAGGAGGAAGGAAATGAAGCAACATGTTTGTCAGAGCTTGACAGACACAAAGCACTTTGGTGAGTAACACTGAGTGTCAACATGCCTGCACATAAGGACAAACTGTTAAAAGAGAAACTCACTGTTGGAAGAACGCCTGACTGCATTGTTGTAATAAAGAAAATGATGCTGTGGAGCTTTTGCTGAATTTACAGGTGAGCAGGTAAGAAGTGACCCTCAAACACTTGTTAAGGCTAAAGCTAGTGTTAGCACATATTTTTATTACTGTCCACAAATCCCATAAAAAGACCAAAACCAACACTTTCTTTTACCCAAGTACATTTTCTCCATCTGATCACAAATACATAATTTAATTAAAAAAAAGAAAACTCATACAGAAGTTTTTTTTTTTTTTTTTTAGGATTTGTTGATATGAGATTCATTTAATACATAAAAGCGTGACTCTCACCTGACCAGGAATGGCTGCGGGAAGCAGCTTGTGGTCTGTGTTTTAACCACATCCTGAAGATTCAGTAAGTTAGTCAGCAGTGTTCCGCGCCCACATTTGTCGATCTTTGTCACCACCACCTGCACAACAAAACGATCGCAATTCTACCTTCATGTACGAAATCCACATTCACACACAAATTCTCCAACGACAACAGAATCAGCACATTTTTAGATTATAGGCGTTTTCAAACATGCAGAATCCCAACTTCTATTCCCACACATGTAATAAATTGCACCAACCTGTCATTCACTACAGTCACATTCACAATCACAGTCACATTACGACTTTCTGAGCTCCTGTTCTTCTTGTGCTGCATCTTCTCCGACCTTTTTAACGTCTGTTTCAGGTTTGAAACTGACCCTTTCATCTCATGGCCTCCTTCGCCTTCAGCAGCGAGGCTTCATCTTTGTTAAAAGCTGTACTGTCACAGCCTTAATAATGATCAAAGTGTTTAATAACCTGGGAGCATGAATAATTGACGGCGGAGAGCGCGCAGAGTGGGGGTGCTTCATTATAATGTCTCAGCGGTGGCATTTCAGAGGGGACAGCAGTTTTTAAATAGCTGAGTGAGAGCGTTCAGCATTAATTTACTGTGGACATAATGATGAGGATTTGTAAGAAGGATGAGTAAAATGTGAGAAGGAGGGGTAAAAGCTGGTTAATGCTCACCGCCTCCACCGTGCTTCAGCATGTACAGTGTGTGCAATCTGCTGTTTCTCAAGCAAAGATTTACTCTCTACACATTGGTCAAATACTTCCATCCGTGCCTGCAAACCTGTGTCTGGTTTCTTTTCCTCAGCTCCAGACTTCGTTCGGTATCTGCTTGTTTTGTAACTTGGCTGGACTCTGTGTGTTTTCAGCTTACAGGCCAGCGCAGGCAGACACTGCGTTCTAACTCACTGTCACAATGTAGGCTGCAGAGCTTCTCATTCTCAAGTCACAACATGTCAAACACACACACACACACACACACACACACACACACACACACACACACACACACACACACACACACACACACACACACACACACACACACACACACACACACACACACACACACACACACACCAACCTGCTGTTTGGCAAGAGACACCCAGGCAAACGTTTCAGGGCTGCAGCTAAGATTGTTTTCTTGTTCCATTCATCTGTTAATTTTTTCTTTTAAATGGACTCATTGTGTGATCAATGAACGGTGAAAATATTCAAGATTCAAAGAACCAGAAAACATTCACAGTTCAGAAGTCGAGGCCGCTTTTTGAGTCTTGGATTATAAAAATAGTTCTCAGCTGATGTCAGACAGAACTCAAAAGTAATTGAGTATAAGAATTTACAGGTTGGCGGCCAATTAACTAGAAAACTGACCATAATTTTAAAATCATGAATGTATAATTGCTGTATATAATTATATCTGTACAGAATTATATTTATCTATAATTACAGCACATAGAGACAACAAATATGATCTTTATTTGGGGCGTGTAACAGTTTTCTCCATATATTCTGCTTCCCGGCTGAGAACAAATGTAAACAATTCTTCTAATTTGGAAATCTTTTCCAACTAGATGGTGTTATTATTTATGAGGGAAGTGTGTGTGTGTGTGTGTGTGTGTGTGTCCCCGTCCTACCACATATGGACGTCTCATCTCCTCACACATCTCCAGTGCGATCATGTCAGCCGTCTGAAGGCCAACACTGCCATCGACCAGCAGGAACGTCCTCACCAGACTGAAAGGTGACAAAGAAAACTGAGCCAGGTTTACACAGAACAAAAGTCCTCTTGGATAAAACATGTTTTTTTTCTTCTGCTACAGGCTCTTCAAGCGTTTTGCTCATCACAAATAAATTGTAAACGACAGTGAAGTGATTAAACAGCACCACCTTGTGGATCACGAGACAATCCACAGGTGAGACTTTCCAGATGTTCTTTCAGCTCATCCAACATTCACAGGTTTTTCCTTTCATGACAAATGGACTTAATGCTTTAGACGTCGTTGGTCCAGAGACAAGTGTTTGGGTCAGTGTGGATGGTTGATATCTGCCCTGATTACAGTGTTTGTACGGAGTGCTTTGATATGACTGATGATTCGTAATTCTGCAGCTTCACCTCTGGAAACAGTTAAATGCAAAGATTTCACTTTATCCAAAGAATGTGAAGCTACAGTCAATGATGTGCTTACCTGTTGATTTATTGTGGAAAATTCATTTAGAGTAAATTGTTATTATTAATATAAAACAGCCAGGTAATCATTACTGTACCTTTCTGACAGAGAGCTCTTTGAATTAAATAAACAGTTTTTGGCATCGTGAATGAATTTTACCTCCCAAGTCTGACTCAAACGGTGGGGAGGTTACTTCAAGACAGATGGTTAATGAGGGTCTAACTTTGGCCTTCAGGACATCCGTCATATGTGTGTGACAGCAATTTGTTCTCTCCGTTTGTGCTGAGACCATGTGACCATGTGTAAATACACACTATTCAAGACGGTCGATTTCTCACTTTTCCCTTGTGTAAAGGTACGGCTCCACCATATCCACGAAGTCTTTGGGTGCTCTGTGACCATACCCTGGCATGTCAACGAGGGTGAAAGCTTTGCCCACCCTGAAGAAGTTCATCCTCTTTGTGTGACCCTGAGGGGAAAATACGAACAAAACTGTGAGGAGAAGCAATCAGCTCACATGCAGATATCTTTTTTTAAATATTCTTTTTAATCAGACGTCACTCATTTAATTTACATACAGGCTAATGAGCTGATCACTGCTACACTGGTGGGACGTGTGAATATTTTAACATCATTATTTTTAATTGTGTATTTACGATTTAGACAAAGACAAAAAAAAGTATTTTCTTCTTTCTTTTATTAACTTTATATCTAAATGTTGTAAGACTGCAGAAATAATGCAAATAAAGCAAAGTAAAAAAAGAAAAACAGGTCTTCAGGTCTGGAGTTAGGATGCAGATAAAATCTGATCAAAGAAAAGGTAAATAAGAAAATCAGAGCCCGACCAATATGGAGCCTTAGGGCTGATGCAAATACGGATATTTGGGAGTAATATACATAAAACTTTATTGTCCAAAATGACATCACTGCAAAACTTGGGGATTGAATTATTCTAAATTATCCAAAGCATCTTATTCTGCATTATGTCTGTAAAAAGTTTTAAAAAGTTGACAGCATGTCTGCCGATACTGATATATCTCTGATACACAGGCCAACATCTGCCAACTGATACATCGGCTCAAAAAGAATATTTTCAGACCATCAATACTTTTGATACTAAACAGATTTTAAGACCTGATTCTAAGGACACATCTCAGTCTCTACTCAGGCATTCAGGTTCAGTACCCGGCCCCCCACATGTACGTATGTAACAAAATAAGTAGCAACACATCATCATTCCGACTCTATATGAGATAACTTAATGTAAACTACAGATGTTAAACGTTGAAAGTGTAACAGACACAGTGTGTGTGGTTTGAGACACTCACTGGAGTTTTGGAGACCCGGACTTCGACCTCGGGAGTCAGAGAGAACAGACCTTTGATGAGAGACGACTTTCCCACGTTGCTTCTGCCGATGAAACACACCTGAGAAAACACACATGTGCACTGCTGTAATCCACGATGTTACTGTGTGAATGACTGAACCGGAGTTCATGCTGGAATATTTTCCTTAAAAAGGTCATTTCAGGTTTCACTGAATTCAGTGAGTGAACATTTTAACCGGCACACCTGCTCTGACTGTCACGGGCTGCTCCGATTGGCTGCTACCATTTTGCTACTGCAGTACCAACGACCGCCAAGTCCCACAGGACACGGCTCAGGCTCATCAATCTCTCCGACACAAGACAGATGGATGGAGGCCGAAGCTGCCAGTAAGCTACGAATACATCATCCTCTGACAGAGCGGAGAGGCAGAGTGGTAACTAACTCGGCATGCCAAAGAGACCCCGCTGTCCAATCAACACAATGTTCCATTCTGAACCCTCCAGTGAACACTACTGTCTATAAGGTAATAAATCTGCTCATTTATTATCAAGCGTCAACTCATGCTTAATTATGTATGAGGCTGCGGGAGGGAAAAAAAAGACATTACGCTACATTTTTCATCACACTGTCCATGTTTTGGGTCGAGGAAGGGCAAAGTGAACAACTTCATGTTCAACATCCTCACTCACTTAAACAGACACCTTCTCTTTCTTTTACAGTTAATGTACATATTTTCAACCAAAGGTTGAGACAGTAATGATGCCAATTTGAAGCCAAACAAGTCCTGCCTGGCGAGTCGGGACATGGGAGGAGGCAGGCGAGGGTCGTTCTGTGATGGGAGTGGGTTTAAGGTTAGAGATTGTAGGCTTCTTCATGACACTCGGGCATTAAAGAATAAACTGTATTTTTGTTTGATTTGGTTGTTTCCAATCTGACTGGACCACTGCAGTGTGAAAAAAGTTCCAGGCTTGTCAGTCTGACAATGATAAAACATCCAAAAGGAGTTGCTGCTCAAGGCTGAACCATCAGAGAATAAGAAGTCACTTAAAAAAAAAAAACAACTCTCCTCTCATGAATTTTACATAAGCAGAGTTTTTCAATTCTATTTGCTTCAAAAAGTTGCTGCACAATTTGTTTTGCAGGAACAAATAAAGTGGACATGACTTTCAGTGAACTGCATCCGATGAATAGGAGAAAGATCTGGTGGCGTGTTCTTCACCGTCTTCCACACTCTGCCCCGGCACAAACCTTTCCTCCACAAAGAAGCATCCGTGTTACCGCAGCTGCCACAGAACCATACATAATTTAAAGTGTTGCTTACACCAATAGGTGCTCTCTCTAGTTACCTGTTCAGGAGGCACCTGTAGCCTTTAGCAGGCACTCAGACTGAAAACAACATTACAACAACACTCCGGGCTCCACTGATCTGGGCGTGTTGCTTCAGGTTATCGGCTAGACTTGAAATGCGGCAGCAGCAATTATTCTATCTTTCACTGTGTTACTTAAACAGTAGACAAACAGTGTTCATCTTACAACGTTATCTACCAGGAATGAGCGCTTGCATGTGTGTGACTGGTAAATGCAGCTTTTTGCCGGGTGACATCATGTTGCGCTGCAGCAAAAGTTAAACTAGGTTCATTTAAGATGTTACACGTTTCTCACAACAATGCACAATATTGTCCAACAGCCACTTAAACCTTTACTTTTACTGTTCTGAGACACATAATTCATTCAGGAGTATAAAGGGAAATTAGAAGTGCCTTGTTCACACGTTACTGAACATAGGCTTTCTTCAGACAGAAAAACAGAACAAAACAAATACTGAACACGGCTCAGTTATCAACAGTCTGTATGCCCACTAACCTCTGGCTGTTTCTGTGCAGGAATCTGGTCCATTCTCTCAGCAGAGATGTAATAATCAATCGTATGAGACGGTGAAGAGCAGAAGAGCTTTTCTGCTTTAACCATATCCTCCAAACTGGGATGAAAGAGCTGGAACTGTGTCTTGTCCACAGACCTGAAAATATCATTCACATCAGGATCAGGATATGAAAGAATGATTTGAAATATATGTCTTATTCTTTATGTCTTCAGACAATACAAACTAGATTGCCCTTATACAATCTAGTCAAATCTTACAGAAGTACAGAAAGTACAGTACCTGTGCAGGTGTGCCTCCAGATCACTAAAGGGATAGAGCAAGCTTTGGACTTTCTTTCGGGGAAGCATTGTGGCTTTCTGAAGTGAAGCAAGCTTATGGACACTCTGCCGGGAAACAGAGAAAACCTGAGCCCCAGGCTGAAGCCACAGATGCAGCCGGCGACAGAACATCTTCCTCTGCAGATTTCAGACCGCCTGCAGCTGAGAAAAGGACAAAGTGATCATCATCAAGCACATTCTTCAGTTTTAATTTGAGCTCTGCTGTCAACCCTGCTCAGCTATGAGTTTATTACAATATCATACAATGATTACATGGTTGATCCGCAAACCAGAACCAGACAGATGTGGAAAGTACCAAAGCTGCTTAATGATTAAATAAAAGTGTGAATGAGTCTTGGGTGGATTTCAGCATTATGTGACACGAGGGACCACTGGAGGGCTAATAACTCTATGTTTTAACAATATCACTGCAAGTTCAGTATCTTTAATAAAAAAAACAACAAAAACTGTTTTTATAAATCTAACATTTTCTTCTAAACTCGATTCTATCTCTGAACAGACAACGTTATGGTTAAGTTAAGGCTAGCAAGCTAGTAGCAAAACATTAGCATCACATCAACAATACGTTTGAAATTAAGGACATATATTTAGAAATGCGAATTAATTTAGCGACTTACCCGAATTTCAATATTCCCGCCGCTTGATGAAGAGAAAATAATGACCGATTTGGTCAGAATTGAGCGTTTTACGCTGTTTTCATGACCGCTTTCTCTACAAGTTGTCACTGTCCTCCATGTTGCGTGCAGCGCTAAACGGAGTCCGCCTGAAACCGCCGCCTGCCAACGGTTCCTCTTCAACAATGTAGTCGTATTTATATTTCTGGTATTTAATAAACCAATTAAAATGAAGAAAATAAATAGAAAAAAAATGTTTCTTTTGATGGCACAGGCCAATCTGGAATTGAAAATTACTTACTAAGCCTTGTAATATAAACATAATCATAACTGGCCAATTATTATTATTATTTTTAGTGGTAGAAGTAGTTGTAGTAATAGCAGTAGTGGGCCGAGTAGCCAAACTTCAATAACTGTATTAGCAGTACTATGTGTTTTTTGTGTTGCATTATTGTGTGTAAAAGAATATAAAACATTACACACTTCTTGCTGTAAATATTGCTCTAGTGTTCCTACTTTTCGTGGTAATTCACTCGCTGACATGTGGATTTGTACAATAATTCCAGCTAATAATGCTATAACATATTCCTCTGCTTTAATTTAACGCTCACAAATTTCCAAGAGAAACAAAGCAGTAATGAGGGAAAGCAGTGCACTTTTTGGATGTGCACCCCTAAAACCTGGCTCTCATTTATGCATTTTTCTAAATGTGGGACAGCTCGAGACAAAAGCACAAACCATTATTTAAACACTTGTGTCACACTTTGCTACATCCCAACATCACATTTCTCTGAAGAGATGTCATGTTAGTGTGAGACCTGAAGATTGGAGTAAAAAGGAATGAGATGAGACTCTGAGGCTAAATCAAGGGCGTTGAGATTACATCTCTACTGTGCTATTCTAATATTGCATTGGGCATTGGAACATAATTAATGGGCATGGATCCTCATTTAGATTCAGCTACATTCTTCACATTGATGCATGGCTGGTGAAACATACAGAAACATTCTTGTGTTCCTGCTCTTGGATGAAAAAGGTCTAATATCCACAGGGGAAGGTGCAGTTCTAGCTGTCACATACATCCTCCATCACCCTCTTGGTGGGGATTATTGAGGATTATAATACTGACTTTTATGAAGCGCACGCCAAAGAAATGTCTTCATAAATTTGGTTATAGGAGGTGGCAGTGATAGGAGCGACTCCAGGCTTCTCTCCCACTCTGCATTCTTTTACACTGAGTCTCCCTGGAGGAAATGGAGTTTCATCAATAGCCATGTTCAAGTGGTGGTCGGGTTTCACAGGTTCATGCACACAAAGTGGTTAGCCTGCTTCTCCCAGAGAGTATTCTCCACATTCCTCCCTACAGGGAGAAGAAATCAGTTGTACTATTTATCCAGCCTTGATTAATAGCTCGAAAAGCAATTTTATTTTGAAAGGTAGAATATTTGGCTCACTCTGGGGATCTCACTTGAAACTTCACAATTAATCACTCTCTTTGTTGAGCCTTTTCCCACCACATGGTGGCAGTGCAGACTACTGAAAGCGCCACTCAGCAGTCAGGCTGATATGTTAAATGTCCGCCTTCGCCACCTTGTGCCAATCCTCCCTCGGCTCCATCTGGGTTTTATGACCTGATGTGATTCATAGTATGTTCACTGAGCAAATTAATTCACAGATATCCAATTACAGCTCTCATATTCTCGCTGTCTTTTTGCATGTGGCAATGCGTCTTTTCATTCATTGCCCATTTAAGAGAATAGAGATTTCATATGCACGGAACGCCTTATTAAAATAGAAAATTAAATACGTGATTGATTTATTCTGTCAGTGCCTGTCTGCCTTTCATGTTCCTTAACTGTTTGTGTGTCTTGTGCATCGTTAAATGAGTGTTACACATGTGTTCAGCAGCTAATTAAATAGCTTCGACTGGAATATGAATAACAGGAAGTGCCCCTTGGTTTACTTAGCAAATTAAAGGCTGGTACCTGCATTCCTTTAACATTCATTACTACACAGGGAGATGAAACCAGAGGGAATCACCACCATGGACAGCTGATTTAGTGCTTAATAGGTGGAGGTTTCCTGACTGTCAGTCATTTATATGGCTTTTATCACAATAGAACCATTCAAAACTCACAAAAACACACTTCACCAGGGCTTTTAGGAGGCACTTGTGTGGGAAACAAGACAGCGAGGGATATATAGCAGCAGAAGGGATAGATAAATGATGGAGGGAGCAGAGAGGAGGGGACAAGGGGGATAGACGGGGGCGGGGAGCAGAGGGGAGGCGGCCATGGGTGCTCCCATGACTCCATCACCCCATCCTTCACTGTGAGCCAGAGGATCAAATGCCAGACCAATCAATCGTCCAGCAAGCAGACACCCACAGCACAGGCCACGATGGCATTTACCTCCCCAGGGTGCATATCAATAAAATAAAAAAAGATATCATACAGAATTGATTGTTCCCAAACAGCCTGCCCACCCACACCATCAAGCCAGCCTCTCCCATCATCATCATCATTTGTTCTTTGGCTCTTTATTCGCTCTGTCTGTCTCTCTCCAATCCCTTGGCTTTTTGTTGCTTGTCTGTCTGTTGCAGCTCTTTCATTGTGCTTGATTGATGTACAACAGACGAGGTTTGCAGGGTTTTCAGGGACCGGTGCAGGAGCCACTTTTATAGACCTTGTGGTCCAGCTGCAACACTGACCAGCCGCGCACCGGCACCCACACATACGCACTGATGACGCTTTAATCTGACACTGAGTTATCACACAGCCTGACCTCAGTGACCTTTTCAGACCCATTAAACCGTTCATTTGCATGTTAACCACTGAGGCCCACCCCTGCCGCCCCCTGCTCGGCCTCCGATACCTCCCACCGCGATGTGACGGGCACACAATAGGAAGTGCGCCGCCAGAACACCAAAGCCCCCCTTGTTCCTGGCTTTTGTTTGTCCAGGAGGATGAAGTGGCGAAGAGTTTATCAAGTCAAGAGGTCAAACCGTCAATGCGCCTCATACAAACACACACGGCTGTCACATGCACTCGCCTCAAGGGCGAAAAGACAACTAGAGATGAACACGGGTTGCACTGTTCCGTCTGCCCATCTGCTCGGGCTGAAAGCTGTCAGGCCGAACACCTGTGGCAGACATCCTGCATCCGCCGCTGGTCAGTACGTGGAGAGCAGGAGAACTCTGCTTCTGCAAGCAAATGCTGTATCATTTAATCCCGCCTGAGCTTTCTCCCTCCAGTGTTTCCACTCTCATTACTCTCTCTGCCTCTGTTCAGTAAACAGAACAATCAGAGGAGTGGCCGCCCTTGCTCTCATGGAAAGGGAAAAAAGGCGCTGTTCCACATGAGGTGATTCACCGAGCTGTAACCTGCACATCAATAACGTTCATGCTCTTCACCAAACTTGAGCAAAGACTGAAAAACTGAGCTCAGTTAGCTGTACTGACCCTGCAACATTTAATAAGAACTGCAATGAAGTATAAATCACGAGCTACTGTGATATGACCTGCACAGCGTTCTATTTAAGATCCGACCGAGCCACGGGCTGTGTCTTTCCTTGTTCTGCTGTGTCTCTCTCTAAGCATCTCCCATGAATACAGCATAAATATTTTGGCAGGTGGTGTTTGGAGGATATTAGAGCACAAGCGCTGAGCGCTGAGGGATATCGATTTTGCTTTAGCGGCCAAGAACCATGGCTCTACTGGCATCGATACGTCGAGGAGATGAGGTTGAATGAGGAATGACCTTGAGCCAGGAAGCAATCTTTACAAAAAAACAAAGCCCCAGGAAGGAAATGCAGAGAAACAAAACACTGAAGATCAGTCAGAGTGCGGCGAGTCAGGGGTGACACTGTGAGTCTACAGAAAGACGATAAGGGGAACAACATAGATCAAGATTTTGGAGTATTTGATGTTCAAATCTCTTGTCCTTCTGATTCCTCGTGATTTAGGTGCAGTATTCCATTTGGGGAACCTTTTCAGGCTGGAATTAAAGTACTGCAAAGACACACACGTTTCTGTGTGTCGGGGAGAAATGGGCATCCAGAGCAGCCGGCACAAACACCTCTCAAATCTCAGGTTATCACTCAGGAGGGAAAAAAGTACACGCTCACGCTGTACGAGCATAAAAGAAACAGCGGTGCAAACATCTCCCAATGACAGCAGCACATGTTTGAGCGCTCAGAGGAAGCTTTAAAGGCGGGTTTGGATGCGTCTCTCCTGGAAGGCGTTTATAGTGTGTTCATAGTCGGGGCGTTGTCAGTTGTTGACATGAAAAGAGACAGAAATAGAGGTGTAAAGAGTAAAAAAAGAGAGCTCGACAGAAACTCAGCTTACATTCTCACATGGAGTGTGAATGTCGGATTGTCTGTTCTGGAAGTTACACAATTTTTTGGACACAATCTCGTCAATTTAAGTAAAGTAGCAACAGCACAGAGTAAAATACTCTGGTACAAGTAAAAGTCCTGCTTTCAAATTTTACTTTTACAGTAAAAGTAGGCTGTAAAAGTATTAGCAACAAAAATTACTTCAAGTATCAAAAGTAAAAGTACTAATTAGACAGCAAAATGGCTGCAAATACTGCAACATTATTATTAGTGTTGTAGCTGGTTGAGGTAAAGCTCAATTTAAACGCCATACTTTATATACGTTATAGTATTTGGAAATTCAGACCTTAACAATATATCATTTTAGAAACGTATTAAAGGTAAAATGTTAATGTGAAAAGTCACAAAAGCTATCAGACAAATGTAATAAGTATAAAAGTATAAAGTAACTTTCTGGCACTTTGAGTCCAGAAAAGAAAACAGAAATAAATAATAATAATTATTATTATTAAAATGGAAATACTCAAATAAAGTACATCAAAATTGTACTTAAGTACAGTACTTGAATAAATGTACTTACTCTCCACCAGTGGTTCTGTATACTGGCTCGAGCTGAACCAGCACTGTGGATGTTTCCACTGTGGAAGCTAGAAAAGAAACCCTGTCGTTTAACGGCGAGACAATCTCCTAAAAGCTACAACTTCTTTCCTCTAACAACTGCCGTCTTCCAGTTGACCCCATGTTTTGATTCCTGGAGCATTTTTGCAAACCTGTTTATTTCGGAGTTTGTTGATGCTACAGTCTATTACAGGTCAAGGGGAGATGGAGTCTGATTTTATATGCTCCAACAATAAATAACACTTGAAACAACAAGCGCAGACTTGACCTTTCTCTTACTCGGTCACATGAAAATGCATCCGAGACCAATTAAAAACCGTGGGGACACCATTCCTTCAGAGGAAACGCTGCTGCTGTAAAAAAGGGAGAAACCCGCATGCTGAGGAATACGGCAATTTGCCTCAGAGCTGATAGGCCTGCATCCACCTTGAACGTGTTTATTCATCTGATGCCTTCACCCATGTGAAAATGAGGTGTGAAAGCACAGAGGTACTCCTACACGCCAACCCTCGGCTGGTTATCAGCGCAGTGCTGTATGGTGCAACTCTGTGAGGTAACCTCTTAGGTCATGTTTCAGGATTTAGACTGCTCCCTGCTTCAGGAAGACCATTACCACTGCCAGCACCTCACTCGCTCTGCTCTCTATCGCTTCTCTTTGTCTGTCTCACACACACACACACACACACACAAAGTCCTCCACCCTCCTCTATGTGTCTCCGTCTTTGTGTCTTTCATTCCACAGAGATGATTTATTTTGTTTCTCCCCTCTCCTCCTCCAGTCCTCAGCCGCCCTCGGGGTCAGCGCCGAGCTCCATCACTCTGTCTGGATTCTTAATCCCCGCGCTGGAGACGCCCGTGCCAATACAGGAGAATAACAGATTAAAAAACACAGCCCAAGCCTCGGGTATCTCCCCTTTTTCCCCCTCCGCCTCTGCCTCCTTCTGTCCTCACAACAGATAAGTGGAAAAATAAACTCGGGGAAGCTAAGCCGGAGTTGAGAGGAGAGCCATCGAACCAGGGATGACAGAGAAGCTTCCAGCACGGTGGTTAATGAAGGTGATGCAGCAAAGCAAGGCCCTCTGCAGAGGCTCCCTGAGTTATAACACTGGAGCCTTGGGAGGTGACACGACTGCAGGCGAGAAGGTTTCCACTTGGCTGCAATTGTCTAAGGAAGATACATGGTTGACCCCAGACAAAAATATAAGAAGCAGAACATAAAAATAATGAAACCCGAGACTCCATTTCATATAACCAAAAATAATGGCTGTTTCACCTATAGGAGGTCGTTGTCAGCCTTGGCTCCAGAGTGAATGGAGAGAGGATGGAGTGTTATGGTTAATGGAGGCAGAAAATCCAGGCGATCCTATTATAACGAATCTAAAAAGAAGAACAGTGAGAGAAGAAAAACTGGCAAAATGGCAAGAAAATTTGTACACTCCGGAGGTCATATTCACAAAGACTCCCACAACAGCGCGCCTAACCGCTGATCCGAGACCAGTTCTGCTACGAACACATGCTGGTATTTGCATGACTTCACAACCCGACCGGTGACCTTCAACCTGAATCTTTAACAAAGCAGTTGCAGTCCTTTCATTCTGATCGGAGACTCCTGCCCTTGTTGGGTGAGAGATGTGCAGGCGGAGGGAGAGGGGAGGGGGGAGGAGGTGGCGCTGCTACAGGAGAGATAATGGCTGTGTCAGTTTCACACTGCTCTCCTCGTAAAAGCTGAGCCAGGAGGAAGCTGAGAGGGAAGAGGAACGCAGATGCGTGTGTGGACACATGCGTGTGCACGAGTCCATCCAGGCAAGTCCGCACACGCCCGAGCGCACGTTAGCTTCAGGTCCATCTGTCGCCAACGTGAAGTATTTGTACATGTGTGTGCTGACCTTGACACTGGGACCTGAGCAGCATTGGGAAAGCTTCTTGGAAAGTGAGCTAAGCCACCAGTTACTCTGCATGAAATTAAGCTTTGCTGCACCGAAGCTAACCCCAGAGAAATGTAGCAAGCTAAACCACAGCACGGCAGACATGTTTCACCACAGCAAAGCTACTTATTTTACACTGAGGCAACTTCATTCCAAGTCAGTGCAGTCAGTGATCAATAAAACTGTCAGTCAAACAGCACTAAGTTCAACTGTTAATTAAACAATAAGCAGTGCTCTCTGTTTTCACTGCTCCAAAACCAAACAAACATGTGCTGCACACAATAACAAAAAGCAGGTGTGGAGAGTGTGTATGTTCACCTATGTGTGTGTGTGTGTGTGTGTGTGTGTGTGTGAAAAATTAGTCTTTACTGCTTCTGTTCATCCCATGTTTGCATTTTTTAGTGCAGACCTTTTGGAAAAATCACTCTAAAAGGTTAACTGTATATTGGCTTTATACAGAAAAGTGTGTAGAAATACACATTTACAGGCCAGCTGTCACCAGGGGGTCATCAGGCTTTAAAACACCACTAATTCATTCAGAAAGGTCATTAGTCTGGGTTTTAATGAAGAGTTCTGGTGACTCAGATGTCTTTTACACCCTCGGGAGCGAACCAAAGCACCTCTCTGTGATTTTCCACTTTTGAAATAAGTAATTTAAGTATTAATATCGTGCTTTTTTTACTTCTGTCAGTCTGTGTGAGCTCGTGCTTACAGGCTCATAGTTCACTCCTCCACACCTCTGTGACTCTGTGAGGGGACAGTAGGGTGCAGGGTGGGATGAGGAGGGACACAGTGTCCTCCAAATCGCCATCACCCTTCCTCCCCCCTCTCTGCCTCACTCCCTCTGTTCCCTCTGGCACTACAGAAAGTCTCGGGGCCATGACAACGGGACATCCCTCTCCCGTGGCTTCCCTGCAGCCAGCGTACACGCTGTTTTCTCATTGTGACTCGCTGGACTCTGACAGCACAGCCTGCACTCACAATGTGTTTATTGGACGCGGCTGCATGTGGCACTTCACCCCCCCCTCGCGAGACCCCCGGGCCCCTGAGCTCCGTCTGTGTGATGCCGACGGGAGGCGGGGGCCCCGGCTGGATGGTGAGGTCATCTTTGTGGAGAATGCCGAAGCTAGCTGCTCTGTCTTTGCCTTGTTTCGTGCTCTTCAGTGTGATCATCTACCTGTCCACCAGACGCCCTCGGACTTTCCTCTCATTCCAGATCCTGCTGCTCCCACCTGCCCTCCGATCACCTCATTCCCCTCACCTGAGCATCAGCACTCAGCATCATCAGCAGGCTAACGTGGGTCAAGCTAAACTACAGCAATGGATAGATTCTGACCCGATGGTGACACAAGACAGAAAGTCAGGAGATCATCAAAGTATTACGAAACGTGCATCTCGTGACAATCAATCTAAGAGTTATGAAGACATCTCACTCTGAATCAAAAGTGTCAAAACATCATCGATCATCATATGTTTCTGCAAACCACAGATATGTTGAAACTCCACGTCTCCTCATGTTCAAACTTTACGTCTCTTCAGTTACGAATTTTATGTAATGACAGCGCTGCGGTTGAGGTTTAAGCACAAAAACCACTTGGTTAGGGTTTGGAAAAGATCGTCTTTTGGCCTAAAATACTGTCTTTGTCACCACCAACATGGCTTGAACAGTCAGTCTGCTGCTTGATAATCTGAACTGCATCACTCTAATACGTCTTGTAGAAATGTATGAAATGCACAAATTTAGCATATCTGTGCCACAATGCCAACATTTTATTCTGGCCACTGGGATGCGTTTGCATTCACCGTCTCGGATACTCGGCCCATCAAATAGACACTGAAATTTTCAAAGTGGCGCACAGCCAGCACCATCGCCACCACTCTATCAGCTCCAAAGAGGACAGCGGAGATAGATAAAAAAGGAGAGATATGAGACAGGAAAAATAAAACACGTCAGAGAGCTGGTTCATAATGAAGCTATAACCTGACAAAGCCACACAACAAACAACCCACAGAGAGACGAGCTCTGTCTCTTTTCCTGCAGACGTGAGTCCATGCGTGCCACTCTGCTGCCTGCGAGTCTTTCTCTTCGAAATGACAACATGCTGCCCACTGTCTTGTTAGAGCGGTGATTGATTGAGCGGGTCTGGCAGTTCTGAGCCCCCTGCTCGGTTCATTTGTTATACATTTATAGTTCATAATCCATCTGCTCTCACCTCTTCACATTCCATGTCATTTTTCATCCTCCTTTTGTATCAGGGGGGTCATTTTTCTATACGGCTATGATAGATTGTTTAGTGTCTGCTGTCTATAATTGGCCCAGATAGTGGGAAGACTCACATGTGTTTATCATTAGAGCCGGAGTCTGTGTGAAGATCTCTTCATCATTGCTCACAATGGACGTCCAAACTTCAGGAGCTGAACTGAATTGATTCATTAAGCCATTCCCGGACCTGTGTGAGGGTAGAGGAATTAAGCATGAAGCATTTCACACCGTGGCAGATGAGGTGTGTTGAGGCGACTGTCCTTTGTTATTCACATTTCAAAGTGCTGTTTCTCCTTCCTGCGTGTGACCAGCAGGTGACAGTAGAGGACCATGCATGAACGAGCTGTGGCTGAGTCATTCAGAGTTTACCATCTGTTGCTCTGCACGAGCTCCCAGGAGATGCCAGACACGGGAGGAAGACCTAATGCTTGTTACTCCGGCTCATCCCAGGTTTTATTATTTTTATTTTTCATTGTTTATCCCCACAGTTCTCAGCCCTGTTTCCTGGTCATTTTTAAAATCAGGGTTTGAATTGCAGAGCCGGAGGCGGGCTGAGGTTTCCGCGCCTTTCCAACCTTTTCGCCGAGAGAAAAGTGGGATAAAATAAAACCCACTTGAAAAAAACCCTTCATCACGCATAATTGATTTTAATGATAGCTTAGCCTTATTCTGAAATGAAAAACCCAAATCAACAGCTTATGAGCTGCACTCAAGCCAATGCAAAATCACGCCGCCTGCCAATGAGTTGTTTCTGGGAAGTTGTTGCAGAAAAAGCAGCTTCTCACCTTAGAAATGAAACAACATAAAAAAAATATTCCATGATCTTACAGTAGCACAAACTACAGGACGAGGTTAAACAACACTGTAAATGTATTTTAAATACAGCAGCCACAAGAATTTTCTGACCTCAATTTGTGGTTGCCTGCCAAAAACAGCTGTAGAGATCTGGGATTAATGTTGACCTATTTCCTGAAGAGGGATTTTTCAGATTTGTCAGCAGAACCTCTTCACCTATGCTTACCCCATGAGTGATAAAAACCCGAGTTCACGTTTTGAAAAAGTTCCCATTAAAAAATAAATATTTGATTTCACGTGTTTCCTTGGACGTTGTTTGAATGAGTCAACAAAGCTGCTTTGCTTAGTTTAATTGATATTTTCACTGATAGAAAATGCAAATGTCTTTGTACTCAGTAGTATTTTGCCATAAAATTAAAGTAGGGCAAAACTGGGGAAAATGTGCATCAAATTATGGCTTTTCTAATCTCTTCAGTGCTTCTATTTATCCTGTCAAGTGGTGAAAATGCTAAATGGTACCTGAGTTCAATACAACACAAATTAAAGACATAAGTTGTGTTGTGTGAGTTGTGTCACTTCAGGACACAAACATATGTTTCCGGGGTAAATTAAGATAACTCAGTCCTCAACGTTGTGCCTGTCATGTCACATGTTAGCTGTAGATTAGCTGTGGCCTCCAGCTCGTCTGTAAGCTGCAGTGGAAAGTATTACAAGCAGCTATTCTCATGATGATCAGACAAAGGTGCTCCAAAAATAAGTGTCTTTTCAGTTTCAGGCAAGGACCCATCCTCAGCCCCCTCAGTGGGTGTTGTAATCTGTATGGATGACTGACCTCTATATGTGTATGAGTGTGTGTGTGTGTGTGTGTGTGTGAGAGAGAGAGGCAGACAATCCTCAGACACAGTGAGGGAGGTGCATAATGAGAAAGAAGGAGCCGGTGGAAGAGGTCTGATTTCTCTTGCCGTGCCACTGAGTGCACTCTCCGGCGCTGCCGAGGCCCCGGCGGCTCGCTCCTCCTCTTTGTCCTCATCGCTCCGGAGGACAGCGCTGCTCCGGGAGGTGCTGACGATCCTTTTGGCTGCGTGCACGGCCAGCCATGTTGGAATAAATCTGTCCTGTAGCTATAAGCATTATCTCCTGAGCCCCGTGCTGGCATACTGAGCTACAGCTCAGGCGGGGACGATGCCATGCAGACAGGAAAAGACACTGAAAGGTGGAGGAAAGGGTGGAGGGATGGGAGGGTAGAGCGCTGAATTATAGTAAAAGGAAACATTTTGCTTATTTGCTCTGCTTCTGAAAGTCAGTGAGAAGATCGATGTTAATTGTATGTCTGTGGGTTAAGCACAGAGCTGGTGATTAGCGTAGCTTAGCATAAAGACTGGAGGAAGTGAGGAAACAGGATGACTCACACTGACTTTGATGTTGATGTTAAAACTAACGACGTTTCCATCAGCCTCAGTGCTAATTAGTGCTTGCTCTCATGCTAAGCTAAGCTAGTTAACGTACCTGCTAATCACCAGCATGCTAGCATTGTCACTGAGAGCACCTTCAGAGATAAGATAAGATAGGATAGAACTTTGTTGAGAAGAAGACGTAGAGAAAAGAACAAACGGACAATAAAAACGAATACAAAATAGGAATCATCAATGTACATTATTTACAGAAAGTGTATAAAAACACCTTTAGAGGATGGCTCAGTTTCCCAATGGAAAATGTTTAAATTGCATATGATAGGATATGGATAATAAAATACAGTGTTTTGTATTATTTCACAGTAGAAAATATGTAACACAGTAAAACAAATATTGCACAGGATAGCTGCATGGATGTAGTGGTTTAGCAAAAGCTCATGGTTTGACTTCAAAAAAGCGCATTATTACATATGTTACCTACGTACATGAAGCTACATACATTACTTCACTTACAGAAGAAGTCAGCCTTCACTTTTGGTTTCCCACAGGACACAAACCCTGGTCTACTGGGTGAAAGTCCTGTGTTTGTCCCATCCAACCTTCTTCCAAATGTGTTTTCTCACTTCAGTTTGACGTGTTAGGACTGAGGCTGCTAATAGAAGTCTATTGGACTACCCAGCACATTGAAAAATGATGCTAAATGGGTGCCCAGTGCCTTGTCCAAGCATCCATAAGGAGGGGGTTGTTCAAACCTTCCATAACCACTGCTTTTAACCAGTGTGTACACATAACCATGGCAACAATACTTGTGCTGCATGCTGCATTTTGTCATTATGCCTTTCAACAGTCTTCAGAGAACATGCCTGGCTTTGCTTTCAGGTGGAAAGAGCAGCAGTGATGATGCTTGAGACAGAACATCAGGAGCGTTTCTTGTGGCTCTGCTGTGGATGTCTAGAAACAAGCCCTCGCTCTTTGATTCTAACAATAAAACCTGCCTTTGCTGTTGATGATAAAGAAACATTTTGCTTTTAATCAAACTCCAGAGCAGCTCAGAAGCAGTATCTTAGCTATCTGTACAAAAAAATAGATATACATTATGCACAAAATGGGAATCCGGGAAGGTGCTGCACACAGCTGCTGTCGTTTGCTTTGTTAAAGTCATTAAAGGAGGATATTCTATTTAATGGCCAGCAGAGGTTGTTTTGCTTGCACTAAGCGGCTCAAACACGTTAATGTGCA
This sequence comes from Chelmon rostratus, assembly GCF_017976325.1. NCBI lineage: Eukaryota > Metazoa > Chordata > Actinopteri > Chaetodontiformes > Chaetodontidae > Chelmon > Chelmon rostratus. The sequence goes on along the minus strand of NC_055670.1, from coordinate 24,419,311 downwards.
TGACTGTTAAATTGTAAACCTGAGTGATGAAGAACAAGACCAGAAATTGTGACTAGAACTCCTCCCTGGATACATCCATTTTAAAAACATCAGTGCCCCGGGCACAGTAGGCAGAATCACTGCTAAGCTAAAGCCAACCATAACGTTCTTTGTTCATAAAGACCTCAGTTATGGGAGTAAAGTGGATTTTCCCTCCAGCCTTATTGAACAGAGAAGTGCTGCTTTCTGGGGCCCTGTCACTACTCTGTGGCAGACACAGTCCAGACGCACCCTCAAAGCTAGTTTATTTGTCCTGCACTCATAAATAGACCAGCTTCATCTTCACCCACGACAGGGTGTTATTCCCTATGTTATTTCATTACGCCACATTCTTGCCCTCTTAGTAATACTTAATAGGTTTAGCAGATTGACAAGTGCGGGAGCCAAAAAAAACGCTGAGGAAAAAGACAGATAGAGAGGGAGCCAAAGGTGGAGGGAGAAACTGACAGAGACAGATGTGTAGAGAGTGAAAGAGAGAGGCTGGGGTTGGAGGAATGAAAGAGTGATTGGTTAAATGAAAGGGACTGAGCGGCGGTCCACTCCAAGTGCTGTGGTTGCGGGTGTCTGTCCAGGCTTAGCAGCCTGCGGATGAGAATGGGCCACAGCCGCTAAGATGTGCTGCTAGCTTTGGCTGGCTCGCTCTGCCTCTTTTGGCTCGCCGCTACCCTTCTCCTCTATAAAAGGAGAGCGCTGGCTAACGTCAGTGTGGCCACACTCCTTATAGCCCAGAACAACCCCTGGCTCCTGGGACTGCTTACTCATCCCCATTTGGCACCGTGCATCTCGCAAAAAGCCTCAAACCCCTCCACCTCTCACAATCCCAACAAGCTCCGCTGGAAAAAGCGACACCCGCAACACTTTCCCATGGTTAGAAGTCTCCGCTCAAAGACATTGAACTTGTATCCAAATCTATTTGTCATTTTTTCTTTTTCCTCCTAAATTCACCCTCACAGAGGAGCTGCAGCCTGAAGGCCATTATGACATTAGTGTGGAAATTATGGTCACGAGAGATAAAACCGAATTAGAACGGTAATTAAGAGAGAAGCGTTTTTTCCAAGGACATGCACAGACGTACAATACAGGCTGCTGTGAATTCAGACTCATTATATAATTTGACACTTGTGGTCATTCGACTGGTGCTCATGTACAACGTACACTCCGGACTATAAGCCTTCACAGGTTCGTGCATTTGTTAGGAACTCGGACTCTACCCAGTTGGGTTGTCTGTGGTTCTGTTTGGGTCGACAGCATTTTAGATGGCATCTAACATACTCTGGTCTTTCTGGATTAGGTCTGACTGTCCTCACACCTCTTTCGGATTGGGACGTCTTCATCAGAGCTCTGCTGGAAAACGACTCAGTGAAATAATGGTTTATTTTAGCTCATGACATTATTGTGCATGTGCTTTAAGCAATTTTATTTGTAATAAACCCCATTTCCCACACCCTCCCCTATTCCGTAGCTGCAGATAGTCTTTGGTGAATTACCTATAGACGGAGGGAGGGACCGCTCTGCCTGTAAAACAATGGAGACTGGTAGTCAGTAAATAGGAGGGCGTGGATACGCAGAGCTGCACAAAGCCTCTGGTTCCGTTGTAGCCATGTGTGACACCATGTGAACAAGAATCAAAATCCCTTCTGTCATTCATCAACTTCTCAGCGGTCTGCTGTTGCCATGACTCCTCCGCCACCAACAGTAGGACTTTCTCTTTTGTTCTTCACAACTACCATCTCACTCCGGTCCAAATCTTTATGGCGTGCTGTGATTTGTCATTACTCTTTCAGTTAATACGCCCTCAGAGTTTATTCTCCCGAGAAACAGCACAAGGGCCTGTCTGTGGTCTTTAATTCAACCAGCTTGCATCATCATCGCAGGTAAAAGTCGCTCATAAGTGATGATGTCTGGTGAGCGGAAAGTCGTTTACACAGCGGTTCTGGAACTTTCTGCCACAGCTCAAGGCTTAGCTGGCTCCCTGTTGGCTAAATGTTAGCCATCGTGCTGTGAGACACAGCCACTCATGAGTGAATGACAGCTTCTTGACAGCTTCATTAAGACCACAGATGGCGGGGGAAGCGAAGAGGAGCTAGAACGAATGTAACGCTTGCGAAATGTGAGGGAGGCCGCAGGACCTTTTCACAGCTTGTGCGGCTGGCCCACGTCCAAGCAGCCTGTCTGGGCAACCCGTCCCCTCTATCTGAAATCTGGCTTCGGCTGAGATCCTGGAGCCCCTGCAGGTGAGAGCCTATGTCACGATGGTAAGTTCTCTGCTGCTGTGGGTGAGGTCCAAATGCTCCCCCTTTACAGACCGGGGTGTGAAGAACGGACATGTGTGGTCATATAATTACTTGCACTTAGCAAAATCCCATCAACCCAAAGCAATAAAACAATCAGTCTTGTACATGCTGTAGGACAATATTTTGACAAATGAATGGGAACATGGATGTGACCACAAGTGTTTTTAAAGCTTACGTGCTCCATCTGGTGTTTTTGTGACATATGCTTGCAAAGGGAAAGTTCTGTCATTCAGTCATTAACGATGAATTCAGATGTTAGTCAAAGCTCCATTAACGTTTCTATGAAAACTAACCACAGAAAAGGAATCAGCTCGATAAACATAATGAGGTCACTATGGGAGCCCGCAGGGCAGGGTGGTCATTTGCCAACAAAATGACTTCTGTTTGATGAACAGCTGGAGAAATCCAGTTGTCATCGGATGCATATTTTTTATCCGTAAAATGACGCCTTTGTTCACTTCAGTGATTTATGAGGCGGTTATAACGGTACAGTGAGCCAACTGACATTCTGATGAGAAACCAAATTTTTCTTTTGGGTGAAACTATTCCTCTAAAACATGCTGTAAATACAAAAAGACAATATGACCTCTGAGGCACATGTTTGGATGTCTCATTTTCTGTCTGTCCAAAACACTGATTGTAAACTATGAGGACATAGCTGACCGTTGCTAACTGACGAGCAGCTGTGAGCAGGCACCGCAGGCCTGTCGAGCTTTGAATTCCTCAGCATGTGTGCATGGCGCTTCTTCTCATCTAAAGGGTTTGGAAGTTATGTCTTATTATCGCCCAGTAGGCCTGTAAGTGAAAAGATTGTTGGCCAAGAGATAGCATATTGTTAGCCAGCTATTTTATTATGTCCAAGTACCGTAGTGTAACCCAAGTCCCCAAACTAAACAAGCACTGTATCATTTTTAAAGGAAACGCTGTCCTTCTCCGTGTTGGACTTTATCCAGTTTAAACATTAAGTTCTTATCCTTTTCTTGTGCATTTAGTTTTAAAGTCTACATTCATGCTAGCAGCTCTGTGAGACTACACGGCACAGCGACGCTTTGAGCTAAATACTAACAATCATGCTAACATGCTCACACATGACAATGCTAACATGCTGATGTTTAACAGTTATAATGTTATAATGCTGTAATATATAGGCTACCATATTTGTCATTATAGTTCAGCATGCTAGCATGCTAACTTTACCTTATCAGTAATAAAAGTACAGCTGAGACTCATGGAATTGGGATTATTTTTGCGGGTATTTGTTCGTTAACCAAGTGTTGGACAAATGACCATTGACCATATTTATATTTTTATACGGAACCTGATAAACATCCATGTAAGTGTTGAAAACAAGTATAATACTATAATAATTATTTTAACTGTGCTGAAAACCAGGACGAATTTGGTAGTGAATGTTGAAAATGGGGACATTTCAGTCTTTTATGGATGGGACTTGGAGACAGTCATGGAGGAACTGGGATGTCTGGTCACTATATACTATACTGAAGTAAAGTACTAAACCAGAGCTAACCAGATTTCATCTGGAACAAACCTGCTGTTTTATTTCCATGTCTTCTAAATGGATCACAGTTTATTGGGATTTGTTACCTTTAGCTCCAGTCTTTTCTGCATCATTGCATGGCATTAAGTCATATCGTGGATTTAGCTTTTAAATGTGTTTTTAGGACCCTTTTTCAGTTTTCTTAATGTCATATGAGTCATCCAGAAACATTAAAACCAGAGCTTGAGCTTGCAACCGTCATTTCAGCCAGTAAAAATGACTGCCGCCAGCGAAAAATGCTGTCTAGTTTTGTCTGAATTAAAGGACCCATTGCTTCAAAAATTATCACAGATTCGGAGATAAATCTTCCACCGATATGTTTGCAAACTGGATACTAGACTGGAAAGCTCAACAGGCATCAGTGCCTATCAGCAAAGGGTCGATTATGAATGAGAAAAGAACATTAAAAAGGAGAAATATGCATCAGCCTTCAGTGAACTGCAGGTGAACACAACAAAGAGGTCGAGCGAGACGAGATACAAAGTCAGATGAATAGTTAGTGCGTGTTCAAAACAACCATTAAGTCAAATTAACTTGAAACCACAGAGCAACAAAGACAGAGATGCGCAGGTGGAGCAGTGGACAAGAGTTTAACACCTTCATTGTGCAGTGTAGTTCAGATATCGCACAGGAACACTTTCGCCAAGGAGCCACTAATGCTTGTAGAGGAGAAAGCATCATTAGCCTTTTCAGACACAGGCCGGCACCTTCTCACACACACACACACACACACACACAGGGCCCAGGAGGGGTGGGTTATCAAACATAGGAGGGGATGAAAAACTCATGTTGTGAAGCAGTCAAACTAAGAGGAGGGTCTCAGGGGCCCAGCTGATAGAGTCGCTATAGGATCTGTCCCGACTCCGCTACAGCCTACGCAGCATATGGTGCCGGCTGATAACTGAGGCCCAAACGAGTAGGACTGGCGCATGTTAACGAGGAAAAATGACCAGATATGTTAATGAATGTGTCCAACAGGTGCAGCCGTGGCAGCAGGTGAAGGCAGACGAGTGGAGGACGGTTGCGGGGTGATATCAACAAGTTTTCAAAACCCCTGAGGGAGGAGAGTGAGCCGGATTGTTCTGACATTTGACTTATCTCTAATTTGCTCAGCTAATGTTAACGCTATAAATTATCTTCCCCAGAGTCATCAAAAAATGATTAGTCCGTGGTGTCTCATGTGAATCAGTCTTTTTCATAACTATGTTTGTGGTCAATATTTTTGTCTCGTATGTGTGGCGGTGCTGGGGAAATGTGGTGAGTCTGGTCCAGGTCCGGGCCAGAGGCTCGTCCACTGAGTGTCTCATAAAAAGTTAACCGCACCGGGTCTTACAGCTGGACTGGCCTTGAATCAACGCTCGGCCTGCACCATTAGTGGTTAAAATGGGCCGTGGTGTACATATCCAACCGTGCATGCTATCCGCTCTCCATTATATTTTAGATCTGCTCCCAGTCTACATGGAAGGAAAAACTGAAGTAAAACAGCAAAAACAAAACACGTTTCCTCAATTTCCTTGTGTTTCCAATCAATTTTTTTTAGGGCATATTGATTTTTACCTGCTTCGTTCGACATCGAGGAGCATGCTGCTCTGAACAAATGCATTCCTGTGCCTAACAATGGCCATGAAGCACAAAGAGAGGCATGAAAGTGACTCGTGGTGAAAGCATGCCGAGGGATCAGAGGCATACAGCCTCACTGAAACACGAGACCTTTCACTTGTAACATACGTTGAATTTTAAGAACTTCCGTGTCTGTAACACACTTCTAACTTTCTGTGTATTACAAAAATATGCTGCATACACAGAAATGTGAAGCATTCTCCACGTCCTTGTGCATTTCCTGATGCATTCCCTCATTTCACAGTCGACCCACCACACCGTCCTTCGCACACCCTCGGACACAGTCTACCATCCTCCCTCCTCTTCCTCCTCCTTCTCCTCCTCCTCCTCCTCCCCCTCCCTACCTGCAGGACCTGAGCTCATTGTTTTTGCCCTGCTGATTAACCTCTCTCCGCTCCGAGGAACGTCTCACATTGGGTCCTGGATGAATACGGGCTGTGCCGGCACCACAACATGCCTAGCTTTTTCTAATGAGTTCCAGTCGCTCAGGGCTCTGGGCGAGTTAGCCTGCTGTGATTGGCACCTGCTTAGGAGGACAGTGTGGCTGTGAAATGGGATGAAAGCAGAGTTTAGCTGAGGGAACACTGAGTCCGTCCAAACAACAATGAGAGAGTGGGGTCTTATTTCACTGACTGAGATTATGGCAAGTTTTGATACCAATGCACAGAAGAGGTATTGGCTGTTCGTAGTTTACCAGCAATCTGTGTCTACCTACTACTGCCCAGTATCATTTACCATAAAGAAACTGATGAAGTCCTGTATTTTTCTTATTGTCATCGAATCCCACGAAAAGATGAAATCTCACACATCCGTGAGTCCCACTGTTCCTTCACTGCCATGAACACACACACACTGTAGTTCATCTTCACTCAGTCCCACACACACCGTCCTGCTGCTGTAAAAACTCACTCGAGCAAACAAATGTTAATCCGCAGCTGAAAATAGTACCCAGAAAAAGCTGAGTGTCCTCCTGATTAAATAAAAGCTAGAGAACAGCTGTTTCAGGAATCTACTGAGCCTTAGGAAAAACGAAGAATTAAACGACATGTTTTGACTTGTTTTTAGGGTCACAAATATATTGAGAAGATTTAAGTCTTTCGCAGGAATGAAGCTTGGAGTTGAGTGCCACAGACAGGGCAGGTAAATATTTAGTATTGCTGTTTTTATTGGATTAGTACTGCAAGAAAAAGGCAGAGTTACACAAGCCTTCTCCTGGAAGCTGAATTTAGTGGGCTACTGTATGCACAAAGGCAGAGTGCAATGTTTTTAAAACATATTTAAATTATCAGACATTTCTTTGCCTCACATAATTTTATTTAACAAGGAAAGTGCATTGCTGATATTAGAAAATCATCCTGGCCAAGATGACAGCACAACGAAGAAAATTGAGCTCATAAGACGTATAACACAGACATTAAGAGAGTAATCAACGATTACCAAAGCAGATGTCATCAATTGAAAAAAATGTCAGACTGAAATAACAGCAGTCAATACAGGGACAACGACAAGGAATATGAATGCAGGTTTGTAATAACTGGATCAAAAATCTTACAAATAAATGCATGAAATAAATAAACTCTCACAAGCACTGAGAGGTAGTTCATCCTACCATGAAATCAATTTAAAAGCCTTATTTGTGATAGTAAAATTTCAAAACATATACAGATGATATATCACAATAAGATGAGTGTGGCCTTTTTCAGTCAGTCCAAACGTGTGGTTTGTCATATCCAGATTGATTTTGTATCTGGACAACAAACAAAATGCGTTTTTTGCAAATCCAGGTTTGAGGTGGTTTGAAATGTGATTCCGGTCTCGGTCCAGACTTTCTGGCAGCTCAAACTGGATTTCAAAGTGTGTTTTGCATCATTTGCGATATGATGACGTCAAATCCAGAGTGATGGAAGTGCATCAAAGCTGCTGAGTAGAACCAGTGTACACCAGCCAGCGCTGCACCCAGGCTTGACAGCACAGTTGTTAGGAGGAGGAGATGATGGATCTCCATTTGTCATGCCTCCTTGCTGGAAAGCGGCACCACCCGTACATGTATGCAGCAACCACAGCAACCAGCAACCTATGCAGATAGGCTAACGACGTCTGGACACATTGCAAAGAGCAGCGCAGACAGTCTGTCTTAAAGATCTGTTTTAAAAAACAAATCTGTCTGCCTGCAGTCTGAGGAGTGTAGTCCGTAAGAGCGAGCCAGCTCCACCATACAGAGCACAATGATAGTACTGGCAGCGCTTTTAGTAATAAACCTCAGAGCATCATGGTAAACAGGGTCTGAGGAGTGTGGGTATTGAGAAGAGGCATGCTTGTGAATGCCGTCTCCATCATCCAAAACCAATACAAATGTTGCTGAGGTTTTTTTTTTTTTTGCTTCAAAACAAGACTTTCTTTCTGAAATACAAGCCAAGCCTTAACTTCAGTTTTTTCATCAGCTGTATAATCAGAGGCTAGAAAAAGAGGGAGGTACTGATGACAAACTCCAGACATTTGTGCAGAGAACCTCTCAGTGCCTGAAGGGTGATGACAGGAGGACAGTCAGATTCATTTCTTAAACCACAAAGCTTTTCAGGTTTTTTGCCCACAAATGGGGCAGTCCTAATTCCTGATGACAACACTTGACAAATTATCTTCGTTATCAGCTGACTGCACTACATTTGGTCGTCAGCACTTGCATGGGGTCAAAAGGGGCTGCGCCTCCTTATGTCATACAAACACCAAACCAAAATCTAAATGCTTTTAAACCGGCAGTAAATGCAAGTTCAGCTGAGTTTGGCATTCTGCAAATTTCAACTGTAATTCTGAGCCCACACTGTGCACCCCCACATCTGTCCTGATGCATAAATGACTGAACAGATCGATGACTCCAATGACTCCCAAAATACATACGAGCACTGGAGTACCAGCAACTGCCGTACCAGACCTTCATCATCACTTGGTCAACACTGTGGAGTGGTTGCAGCTTGCTTAGCTTTAGGTACAAAAACTACCTGGAAAAGTTCATCGTTTGGGTTAAAATAAATGTGTTAATATTAAGTATGTGATGTAACTGTCATGATTTGGTTCATTTGGTTTTGTTATTTGCTGTTTTACGTTGGAGGTTTAGCTCATGTGTAATCTTTTGCTTTACTTCCCGTGTTTGCCCACCTGTGTGATTGAGTGATTGTTTCCACCTGTGCCTCATTAGGCTCCCCCAGAGTGTATTTAGGCCAGCATTTTATCTTCTCTCTTTACTAGATTGTCGTCCTACCTTATGTGTCACGCTAACCAGTCTTTCCTGAGTGTTTTCCCAGTGTTTTTGGGCTTTGAACCTTAGTTGTTTTCTTATTTTTTGGATTGCTTATTCCCTTTTGTTATCCTGGGCTCTTTCCAGTCCAGGGTTTTGAACCCAAAAGCAGACCAACACAGGCTGAGCTAGTGCAGCTTAGTAAATTCATTTAAACAAAAGGCAACAAACAGGTGCGATAAAAACGTAATAATTCATACAGGCAAACAAATCCAACAAAAGAGAAGCAGTAATCAAAAAAATAAATAAAACAAACAGGGTCCATGGGGGAAAGAAACAATGCAGAAGTCCAAAAACACTCAAGGATGACTGGTTCGCTTGACACATAAGGTAACACAACTTTAGCTTAGATACACTGGGGAGGGAGGAGTAATGAGGCACAGTTGAAAATGATCAGACAATCACACATGTGGACAGGAAGTAAAGCAAAAGATGACACATGAGCTAAACCTTCAAGATAAAACAGGAAATAACAAAACCAAACAAAACAAATCATGACAGTAACTTTCTCCCAGTCGCCTCAGCAAGGCAAAAGGTGTTCACCTTGATGATGCTGTGAACAGTATTACCAGACAGCATACATTTACTGTACCTGCTAAACAAGAATTGGCTCCCGTGGGATGTTGAAAGCTTTCGATGTGAAACAGCAGCAACAGGAAGTGTTCTGTTTGAATTAGCAACACATTTTTACCAAAAAAGGCAGAAATCTGTGAAAAGTGTGAACAAGAGTGAAACTAAAGTCCAAAATTCAGTAAGAAGCAGCAAAACCCTGAGAGCTACAAACAGAGCTTCCATTCTAGCTGCTGCCACAGGAACATGTGCTAAGCCCGTCAGCTTAGTGCAAAATGTGGCTTTGGTTTGGCATTGACTGACGGCATGGGTTAACACATTGTGAGGTCACAGTGGGAGTACATCCAACTTGGCAGAGCATTGCGTGGTGCAACTGGGCTCCACCACGCCCACGGAAAACAAAGCATAAGAGGTCTGTGCATATATTAATGTAAAACTAAACACATACATTTATGCATACAGCAGAAACCAGCCTATCACTATATGAAAAGTACTGTGTGGTTTGGTCCCTCTTACAACTCTGCCATATCTTTAAAATTCCAAGCAATATTAACCCAATAAAATAGTAACTTGGTATCATCCTCAACCTATAACATAAGACTGATTGATATTGACTCCGCTCCATCACAGTCGATTGTAACTTTGACATTGTTTCAGAACAGAGACCTTTTAAAGCTCACACATCTTAAAGTCAATAAACCCAGCAGCATGCGGTGCTGCGGGCCTGGCTCCCTCTCTCTGGGCCTTTTCTGTCTGCGGTCAAGTGACTGTTCTGGGGCAGAAAGGTGCAACAACAGCGTGTCTGCTTTGTTTTGGGAAATGAAGCACAGGATCACATCGATAGCCCCCGTGCAGCCGCTCACAGCCAGTCCCAGCCTCTCGGGTTAGACATGTCTGCTCGCTGCCTGGTCACCCTGACAGGACCTCCCCAGCAGGAGTGATGCTTCACATAATGGGAAATCAATTCTATTTTTGTTGCCTGGGTAGGTGGGCTTAAGGAATAATTACTCAGTCAAGAAGTGGGAGACGGGGGAGAGAGAGAGAGAGGCTGTCCTCACAGCTTATCCACTGTGGTCTTCCTGCTCCCGCGCTGATGTGAAACCAATACCATTATCCAGTTAAATCCTCCATGGACTGCTCCCGCTCTGTAAGAAAAACAGCAGTGTGAGGCTGCGCCATCGACGTGTGGAGCTCCTTAATGAGATTCCTCGGGGTGCATTCTCAAATTGCTGGGATTTCGTGATTCTTTCAGCGTTGACTTCTCTCCGTCTGGCTTGTGGGTCTACAGGGAGGCAACAACCGATTACACACTTAAACACCCCGGTGCTCTTACCAGGACACTTCATTTGTATCAGTCAGCCACAAGACCACAACCCCCCCCCGAACCTTACACACCCACCTGCAGAGAGACAAAGGAAGTAATAGGCAGCTAGATAGATAGATAGAGACCCCATTCACATTGGCATGAACATGTGATCTATATGTGGGTTAGTTGTCTGGGAAATGACATTTGAACATTGGCCATTACCAATGAACATGGTGAAGGTAATCAATGTAGGATGCTAACAATGTACTGCTACAATGTGCAAGGTCAGGTTAACGTGACAGTTGGGGGCATCAATGCTATGCATGCTTACTAGGCTAGCATTACTTCCTGTATTGGCCTGAGTAAAAACACACTACTTTTGTCTATTACGTTTTTAAAAAGTGAGGTTATTTTAAGGAACTACTTAGATATTCACAACAGCGCATGTTCTCTTTGTTCATGTTAACCCCTTAACGCCGATTGTCGCGAATTCGCATCATACCGCTTTAATCCACATTGCAGCCGAATCGCGCATGCATTCCTCTAATGCCAGTTTGTGCATATTCAACACACACCTAGGAACCTTTTGCAAGCACTGGTTTCTCGTCGGACCGGTCAAAGTGAAAAGTGAATACTAGATCCGTGAGTAACGCTGTTACGCTGTGAGTTAACGTGTAACGCCTCTATGTGTCTCTAATTTGCATCATACCTAAATAGAAAAATTAACAAACTCATCTTAATTTAGGATGATTTGAAAGCAAAAACACAAAGAATGTTTTTTTTTTTAAATATAATTCTAAATAAATTCCGGCGTCAAGGGGTTAAATTAGGAGAGTGTTGCATTGTGGGTAGTTTGTAGCATTAATGTTGCTAGGCTACACTGAGCTTCTTCAGATCTGTTTATAGTGGGTTTTCTAAAGATAATCAGTGCAGAGGGAGCCCAGCAGGGAGGACAGGGGGTTTGTGATGGTTTTGAGGAAAAGGAATTCTGGCGAAGTGAGAGTGAGTCCAACAAGATGGTGTTAATGTAAGAACAGACCGAGACAAGAACAGTGGGGTCAAAGGGTGTCATGATGAGGAGCTTTAAAAAGAAAATAATTCCAACCACTTCCAAGAGCCTGAGAGTGTGTCGAGTGTTTGACTGATAAACACAAGGAAGAATTGGTGCAATTAAAAACGCACTACAAAGAGGAACACAATGAAGGATTGACTTTATGTTTTCATAATGCGCTCATGTTTCACTTCTAAGGCTTTGAAGACGAGGGCTACATTATTCTTCGACCTCAGGGAAACTTTCTCAATGTGTGGTGTTGTTTTTTGTCGAGAAGGTTTTGTACAAGAAGTAGGTGTAAGAAGCGGGACTGGTGTCTAATAATAGTGGTCATCTGACATTCTGGACATCATGGCGCACTGTGAGAAACTGGGCTCGACTTATTGTTTCTGTGCTGAGGAGGAAGAGGTTGTCTGTAGTGTTTTGATGACAGGACAGCCTCCATATGTGGTCTGGCCATTCCGAAGGCATCCCATTGCAATGCATCAGCTAGCATTAAGGCTACATGTTTCATTAACATACACTGCTTATCCAGATGGGATATGCAGATATTGATCACATGCTAATACCAGGTGGAAATGGAGTCAGATAGATAGATTACTTGTGGCCCGGTGAGATCACCTTATCACAATAGTGCCAAAAGCAAGACAGTGTTGATTAACGGCTTAGAAATCCAACAGGCTGTTATCTCCCCCTTTCTCAAACATACAGTTCAAACCCTGAATGAAAACTCCTCCTTTTCTTCCAATACATCCCCTCCTCCGTTCTCCCACTCTTCCCCTTCCCATCGCACTGCTTGCATCGCAGCAGGCTGTGCATCTTTTGTGAAATGTGTGAAAAACACAATAAAGGGTTTAAGATGTCTGAACTTGGGGTTGAAATCTGGATGCATCTCTCCCCAACCCAATTAACACAGAGTCAATAGAGAGCAAATTAAAAAGGCCCCGGGTGGTGGACCTTGCCAGAAAATGCCAACGGAATCAAGACAGTCAAGGCCAGCACAAAGGCACGAACTCCCTGGTTTTGTGCAATCCTCCTGAGCTCCCCTGATTAAAGCAAAGGGAGATTATTTAGGCCCTTTTCTTTCACGGTGAGGGTAAATGAGGGGAGAGGGTATCCATTCAAACAGGGCAAAGGGCTGGGAAAAATGGCCGACTTTGGGTTGGGAACCATTGAGGCTGCTCACTGAGGTGTGAACAGCCCACCTCCCAAAGACAACATCCACAGTGGGAAAAAAAAAAAAAAATCTAAATGAAAATGGAAAACAACTCTGGTTAAGACAAACATTGGGAAATAGCAGCCTGTCCAGGAAAACTGTGACAGCATGTGATATATTTCCCATTATAAGCACTGTTTTTTTTCCATGAATGCCTTTGCCTTGTCCGTTCCATATGGTCTGCAGGCAGCATTGTAAGTTGTAGCAGTAATTACGAATATGTTTATGGTTTACACCGGCCTATTTAAGCACCAGATGAATGGGATATCCGTCATGGAGTAATGCAACGTGTGTAACGTGGTTCCGAAAATCACGTTGAAGTATTTAAAGGCGATTTTGTGCGCCATTCATGACTGAAAATGCGTGAATTGTCCTGATGTTGGTAATCCCATTCATCTGTTCCTCTGTGCTCATTATGTGAAGAAGTATGTTCAAATACCATGTGCATGAGTCCTGAGCCGGCCACATCTCTGTTTAATGGATTCTTGACCTTTATTGCAAGAATTATACAAGAAGGTTGCTGGTCTCAGTGGCTGAGTGAATATCTCACTATCCTTCTTTACTACCTTACCTACCATAATTAGGTCCCTTCACACATCTGGCCACCTATATTGTGTGACTCCCCTTTGTACAATTTAGTCACAGCATGTCAGATTGGAGGTTAGGAATCTCCTATCCCTTCCACAGGACCTTTAGTAGATGATCTACCCTCATTTTAGCCAGAGAGCCCTGTGGAGACACCTTTCAGTGGGCAAAGCCCTCTCCTGGCAAGATGTGAAGCAGCGAGGGAGCTAAACTAATTACAGCTGGTCCTGTCTCCCTCTCTGTCTAAGCCAGGGGCTTACCCAGCACAATGGGGCCTTTAGTAGAGTGCCTATCCTCTTAGCTCCACGGTTTGGAAGCACTAAGGCCTACAAAGGGACTTCCATTAGTGTAATTAGAGGCAAAATGAAGTGCAGTTTTGTTCTGTATCTGTAATAAGTTGTTTGGCATGTTTTTGTCTGTCTTCTTTGTGCAGTGGAGGGACCTCTGGATTCTTTTAGCTTTTGGTGAGCACTTGGGTGATAATGAAACATACCCAAGTCTGGGGAGCCAAATCTGATGAGGGCTCTTTTACTGTTTGTTTTCCTTTTGTGTTGGCGCTAACAGAAAATAAGTTAGTCTTATTCCCATGGCAACCAGCCTCCGGGTAATTGGTGAAGGAAGATTATATCTTAAAAATGTCCTGTACCTTAACACCAGACTTCTTCTACAAAATCCTGGCCGTTTCACAGGAAGCCTCTTGCCACTCTGAGATTACGGTGCAGGGCTCAGCTTGGATATAAATGTGTGTATTTTACTAGAACAACATGAGACAGACAAAACACTTGCATGCGAGTCAATATTTGCAGTTTGAATGAACCAAAGATCTCTTTCTTCTTCTAATGCAAAGACTTCATCAGTACAGCAGCAGGTTTCTATGTTGTGGCTGTGAACGCAGTATAAAAAGCACCAACCATCAGAACTGAATTAAGTAATGTGTTGGTCAGACTGCATGGCATTGGAAATCAGGCAAACAGACAAACTAAGTGATGCTTACTTTGGCTTGAATTGCGTTTCAGGCAGTAATTTATGAGCTTTTTTTTAATGAAAAGGGTCCAACAGGGTCAAACAATATTTGCAAATAAGGATGGGACCATGAGACAAATTTCACACCAGACAAGACGCATTACAAGACAGAAGTTTTTCCAAAACTACCACCATCAGGAGTCAAATGGAAGTATTGGTAAAATATTATTGTTTGGCATTTGATACTGAAGACAGACAGGAAATGAGGGCAGAGAGACAGGACGCTGAGGGACATGCTGTCAAACAAAGCTTCCTATCCAGAATGAATGGCGGACATTGTGTTCAGATGTTATCTTCTAACTGTCTAAATAATGTTTTGTATTTACCTTCATCAGGCTCGCTGTAGCGCTGGCAGCAAACACTGTTTGACACAGGTCTGTCTCATGGCAACCTTGTGATTCGCTGTCTAACACTAGCTCATCTCCCCCCTCAGTACAAACGCAGGTGTTCAAAGCATTAGCCAAACTTGAGGACGTCCGGGGGGAGAACCAAGTAACCCAAGTTATCCCATCCCAGTCGACGTGACCTGGGCTGAGTGATGGCTTCCCCTGCCCCCTCAGATCGTCAGCCTTGGCCTGGGAAGAGGGGTGGATGGATCGCGGCCATGGTGTTGGTGCTCATAGCCTGCAGGTGTGAAAAGACGTTCTCCATAGAGGGATTTAGGGGCTTTGGGGACGCTCCCTGTTGCTGGTATCATGTTACTGTTGGGAGGTGCTGCTGTCAAACATGTTTACATTCAGTCAGCACTCTGTGACCTAACAGCACTTACACTGCAGCGTTCCAGTTCAACATTCATACACTTTACTATAATAATGGATTACTTTAAAAGGAAATATAGCAATTTCTTTTGCTCTACTTAAATGTCATGTTTCTTCTATTTACTGTATGTGACATTGCCTTCCACAAGTGTTCAGTGAATGTATGGGTATTTTTCCGTTTCATTCTGCAACTAAGGTTTAATTATTTTAATGCCTAAAGCTGCTAATTAGAAGAGCCGTCATGACATGTCGGCAGCAGGACTGTCATGTAGCCTGTTGAGGCCATGTTGACCAGTCCGGAGCATATTATGACTCTGCCTGTTTATCTGTTTTTTTTTATAAGTATGTAAACTTTATTAAACTTCATGGTCGAATGCAACTGACTCAGACAAACTGCCAGTACCAAATGAAACACTGTCATCAGCATATTTTCATTGTAATGCTGCCCGTGGTTTTAGAATAATTAGCATGGGGATGGGAGTCCATTTTGGGCTGTCATAGTGATGATGACAACCCCGTTGCCCCCTTCAGCTGTGCTGCGTCTCACACTCACCCTGCCAGGTTCAGGGTCCGTAGTCCATCTGCTAATGGGCCTTTCCTCCCTCACGGTCAACCACCTGGATATCCGTCAGCGCCGGGGTCCGGGGCCTCTAGATCTGCAGAGCTGAGTCTCCAAGAAGTGAGTTCCCAGAGGAGGGGGTCTGATTCCGAATGTGGCTTGGGACTTTGTCGTCACCTCCTCCCCGGTCCCCTCTAGTTCTTTCACTCATCACTCGTTTCCCCAGCACCCAACCGAGTTTCATCATAATGGGGATGTTGAGAGGAGGCCGCAGGCAAGGACAACTGGGACCAGCACAGGTGACAGAGAACGTCTGGCAGGCCGCATGCTTTGTACCAGACCTGTACCAGTGCAAGGCTGCAGTTAACAGGGATAGACTATGATATGTGGGGGTCAGACCACCATGTGTCATCGTGCTATGTATGGAGAGATCTTAGAAGTTGGATATTTTGTGAGAAGGCCAATAAAAATATACATGTGATCATACCAGGATGAGAAATGATCAGGAGCTTAATGCAAATGTCTAATTTACAGTGAAAAATGGTGACCCCCCCCCCCCCCCATAATCACTTTTCTCCTTTTTTTTATTAACATGAAATTAACATGAAATCAAACATTAACATGTGAAATCCTGTGCAGCCTGTTCTTTAAATGAAGCAGTTCCTAATGAGATGTATGAAGCTGGATGAAGCAGAACTACAACAAGCAGAGAGCATAAAAGAAAATAAGCTTATTTCAGTATTTTATCTACTGTTCACATTTTATTCAGAAAGAAAAAGAAATGTGTTCACACACACACACATACACACACACACTAACCTGACAACCTGTCAGTTACTGTATACTTCCTGGTGTTGAGACATATGGGGAACAAAGGACAAGATGCTGTTATTCACGTCGGTGGAGAAAAACAGTTTCTGTGTCAGATTCAAACAGCTTCACCAAAGCTTTGCCCATCTGTCGGTTTCATTTATCCTCCCTGACAAAGCAAACCTTGATAAAACCATAACAAACCACTGGTAGATTTTGACAATTTAAAACAAAACAAAACAAAAAAAAGGAGGAATCTCATCTCCAACGTTGGCCAGTTAGTGAGCATGAAAAGCATAAAATATGGCTTCAGGTCACACTCCTGCTTTAGACAGCTGCATCACTTGAAGCGTATCTGTGTCGTCAATAGCGCGAGGTCGACGACTAAAACAACAGAGAAGGGTCCGACTGCAGACCTCATGTCGGGGGGGCCTTAATGTGTGTGAGCTCATGAGCAGACGGTCCCAGATGTGACGCTCATCACATCTGTTATTGGACTTTTTTTCTCTCTTTTTTAAAAATTTCAAAATTGCCTAAAAAACACAACCTGGTTGTCACGTAACGCGCAGGCGCTGTGAGCGTGTTGGAGAAGCTAACATTTTTTTAGCGTATTAAACCACATGAAACAGATTATAATAAAAAACATAAGCCTCTAACCTACTGATCCTTAACAGCACATTAGCCGACTAACATTTAACGCTAACAGTACGTTGGATTTACTTGGAGCTGCTGTTTTTGCTGATGTTGAAAGGCTAATGTAGGTTATTGACGTCATTATCAAAGACTGAGGATGAGATTAAATCCATCCAGTAATCCCCAAACAGTTCACTCCTTTGCCTTTCAAGGATTTTTAACTCACTCATATTTTTTTCATATGTTTCACTGTCATTCTGCACAGAAAAAGAGTCGAATTAGCCATTAAAGTTGTAGCCTGTTTGCTTTTATACTCTTGTGGCAGAAAAGAAAGCCGTGCATTTCATGAACCTGAGGCCCCACAAAGGAGGTCCACAGTTTGACTTTTACATGCCCAGAGTAGATGTAGCATGTAGCATGTAAGCTAAGCTAACCGATTTCAGTCTTCTCATCTCACTCTCGGAAAAATCAAATAAGCATACAAAAGTATTTGTATTTCACTGCAGCATTAAAGCTGTCAACAAGCATTAGCAGAGTTAGCACCGTCAAACTTCAGCCTCACTGATAAATCACACGTTACCATGGTGACACCCACAATATTTAAGGCTTGTATAACATCCGTAGAAGAGCAAAGTCTTATAACATTTATATTTCATACAGTTTCTAAATGAATGTGGGCTTTGTTTGCTGAACTGTGTATGATATCAAACATATCTGCTCTGTAAATCTCCTGCTTTCTCTGAGAAAAACATCAGAAACCACAAGGGACAAATTTATATTTTCATTCATATATTTCATGTTTGTGTGTTTGATTGACAGCGGCCTGACAGCTGCTGTCAATCAAACACAGACGCCAGTAATAATAATAATTAAAAAAAATTAATACATTTAAAAAAACATGTTTAGCTCATTTCTGATGATGAAAAGCGATGACTCAATGCGATTTCAGTTGGACTTTTACATGCAAATTCGAGAAAGACGATTCCCTTCAGGCACAAAAGATAGCTCACACGTGCCCCGATCACAACAGAAAACTCACCCCGCTCAGATGGATGCAGGATACAGAACGAAAGAAAAGTGTAATTTACTGAGGGAGAAGATTGCAGCACCGGGGCGCCTGTTGATAATGTGCCCCAGTAAAACAACACAGGTTTATCTGGCAAACACTGTGTGATATTAGCCGTCATCCTGGGGCCTAGAGGTGACTAGTCAAATCGCTCTTTTGTTGCAGCCTGCTCTTGCTGGGGTCTCTTTTACATCAGTTATTGGAATCTTTGTGGGGCCTCCAGACAATCAGGGAAGATAAAATGTGAGGCTACATCTGAAAATACACTCACAGTTCATAAAAAATTCATTGTGACAGAGGATCGCTGTGACAAAATTTTTAATGAGGGGAAGCTGAAATTGATTTGATCGCCAAGTTACTTATTTATGTAAACATACCAGGCTCATGGATGGAGAAACATGTCAAACCCGACATGTTTGAGCCAGGATGGTTGCGTTTTTCTTGATATTGTACCATTCGTGGCGTCTGCTGACTTCGGAGCGATGCTGTACCCAATGCTTCTCAAAGTGAGACGTGAATAATGAAGAGGATTCGGTGGCTTTGAGGGCAGAGGCGAGGGGAAGAATTAATGTCAGGTTTGAATTAATAGACTACTGTGCTCTTCCAACCTCAGTGTATGAGGATGAAGGCCTGCTAATTAAAAGCAAAGCAAAGAAAGGATGATAAAAAAAACTCATATTGAGGCCGTGTTCGTGAGATGAAAGACACTAATGCTGCTTGTAGAAAGAAAGGCAATTAGACGAACGAAAAGCTGTTAAATTGAAACTGTTTTCTTTTTTCCTTCTACCTTTAACACCTTTTCTGAAAAAGAAAAGGGAGGAAAGTTGCTATAACTCACTCCTCTGCTTGTGAGGGTTACTGAGACTTCTATAATGGCCTTTGACGCTCTAGCAGCCGCTGTAATTGTCGCTCTACCCAGGAAGTGTGCTCCAACACTCTCTTGACTGACTTTAGTTTGCTACCCATTGCCATGGAAACAGCATCACACTCTCCTCCTCTGGTTTATTTACAGACAGGCAATCCGAAACACACTTCCTGCTGCAGCGAGTCTTGTTTCACGGGCAGGGATCGACACCGTGCCGGGGATCTGTGGAAAACATACGCTCGCTCCAGGGGAGACGCGTGATATTCAACTACTATTAAATTACTATCATTATTATAACTACTACATATCACCATTTCTTTTATTACATATATGACTATATATTATTATCATAGTATTGTTATTAGCAGTAGTAGTATTCTAGTATTCTATCATTCTTCTTACTTAACAGTAAGAAGATATAACAGATATATTTCTTTATAGACGATTGCTATTTATTGTAGTATAACACACATAGTTAACATATTTCATATTGTTTATTATTATTTATTATGGTTGATTTATATTGTAGTATAGTGTACATATTATTTAATATTCTCTAAGATGTATTTTATTTAGTATTTCTATTTTATTTACAGCAGCTGACCCACTTTCCCCTCTGGTGTCAGGACTCTACCTGGATGCTAATGTTGCTTAATGTCTGAAAAATTACCTGTCCAGCTCTAATAACTTCAATTTGTTTGTTTTCTTTGAGTGGTGGTGCAGTGGTCAGTATTGTCGCACCACCGCAGGAAGTTCATTGGTTAAGTCCGGGGTCGCCAGTTGTATCTCGCCCGATGTGAGCTGGGCTAAGCTGCAGCCTGTCACAGGACAAGTGGGTGGAGATGCTGTATGAATGGATGATCCTGGTGTCACACTCTCTCTGGCAGCCCTCCTTTTCACACTGTTAAACAATGATTCAGTGAGAAATAGGCTGCAGATGAGGCGCAGACACCAACATCACTGCTGACTTTACCCTCAATGTGTCATATTGCAATGCAGCCACAAAAAAGCTGCAGTCTGAATAATGGACATGATTCGCTCTTTCAACATCCTCAGTGTTTCTCCACAGGGGTGCTGGTTATACAGCTGCAGGGCCAAAGTTATTAGTCAACTCGTTAATGTGCTGAGTTCACAAAACTTGTGAACTTCACTCTGTTCTTGAAGTTTTGCAGAGGCAGCTCATGATTTTCACGGTTACAGTCACAGTCTCATACTGTGCTGTTATGTGATCTGCAGTGTGCAGATATTCAAAATGAATGTTGCATTGATGCTGCACAGGGGGGTAATCATGATCCTGATGCTTCAAAATACATTCAGTTGAAGACGTAATTGTTCCCTTTGCTACAAAATTATACAGCTGGTGGAAATAAAAAGATTAGTCTATGACAAAAACTGAATTTTGTTCATATAAACAGGAACCAAAACTAAATTAAATCTAAGCAAATATCACTATTTTCAAATAGGCACCAAACAACAACAAGAACACTTTCAGTTCTTTTTCAGTGAATCGATGACCATGTCCATTAACCACAGCAGACATTAAACAGCGACCTCAGATAGTGACAGCAGGTAAATGTGCAGGTTGCAGTGACGTGAGAACGGGCAGAAGGGTCTGACGTCCAAGTTCAAAGGGAATTTGTTTGAAAGAAGAAGTTTAATACAGGATCCGAGCAGCGAAGGAGAGGATAAAAACAGTGAGTCGAGCCAGCTCCAGGGATCAGCACTTCATCCAGCGATGCATGGCTGCCCGGTAAATCCAGCCAAAGTCTGTTTTTCTGCACTACTTTTCTTTTGGAGTTTAATGTTCAGAAACTGGATAGAGGTATTTAAATATCTTTTCTGAACAACTCTCCTTTCGCTTCTCCTCCATTTTGGTCATTTCTGTAACGTCTTAAACAGCGTTTAAGCAACTTTTTCCTTTTTGTTTTAGCCATAAAGAATATGTTTTATGACAATCAGCAGCTCATACTGTACTTTTTCTGTTCCACCAACAGTTTTGTGCTCTAATTATCTGTCAGACTAAGAAACCGTATAACAGAAGATGTTGAATTGCTGCTGACTGTCAGCGCCGAGTTTATTAAAGACGTTTTGGGCGAAGAAGTTTTGGTCAAAGACTTTTGGCCAATTAAGTCAGTGTTGTCAGCTCTTACTCTGCTCGCACTAACTCGCACTTAATCACCTGCCATTCGTCTGGAACGATCAGTCAAAGTGTCGCGTTGTGATATCTGCTGGACTCTGACTCTCTGCCAGGTTGTAGCTTATTTGGCTCAATGAATTAGCTGTAGCTAACCAGCAAAGTACACCACAGCAGAAACTCTGGTTCTTTCATTTTCCTCCAGTCTTTCTCCTTTCTGCTCTTCTCTGCACATTCATGAATTGGAGACAAACATTTTCTGCTCACACAGATTTAAGCCTTCATTTGTTACCACAGGGCAAGTGTTGCATCTCTTTGTGTGCAGTCTTGGCCTTAAATTGACTTCATACAATGACACCTCTAAAATTTGCTTTGCATTCAGTCTGAACACGCCTTAATGCCTCTTGGGTGGAGCAGCACCTCTTTCTCAATGTCCCTCTCACTATCGTCACCGTTGCTTTGTCCTCCCGCTCTTAAAAACTAAAATATGAATGTGGCTCTTGTGTGTGCGCTCTGGAGTGGAGGTCTTTGACTGGGCCGAGCCCAGCTGGGCCTCAGGCTGTTTGAGCATTAACACAAGTCAGGTTCAGGATATTAAATGACTGCTTAATTAATAATACGATTAATTACAATCCCAAATCAGGCTGGACTGGGGCAAAGTTCTGCTCAAGAGGCTGTAAAAAGTGTTGTACAAAATGTAATAATAATATAATAATAAAACTTTATTTATATGCAGCTGTAAAGACAGAGTTTATAAAGTGCTTTGACAAAGAAAGCAAAAGCAGGAGACAAAGCGAGACCAAATTAAGGCGATGTTAAGAGAAAAGATGCAAAAATTCAAAACAAAAAATGCCACTATGAACAAATACAAATAAGTAAACCCATTCGGAGGAAACTGATGATTGAAATAAGTTTTGCTTCATTAGAAAATAACTTTTGCCCTTAATATGTAACAGCTGTTATTTAACAGTGCGCCAGCAGCCGTTGACGGTCATCAAAAAGCCTCTCACAGCGAGGCAAAAGTTTTGTCTGAGTATAATGAGTGAGTGTCCTTGGAAGAAAAATGTCCAAAATTGCTTGAAATGAGCAGCGCTCGGTGTTCTCAGCATGAAGAAAAAAATCCTCCAACATGTCTCCTGTATTTAGAAATGAATCACTTTGATGGAAAAGGGCACCTTAATTATTTTTTCTTATGTGTCCAATTTTTGCTCGATTAAGCATGATGAGAGTGTGATTTAGAGATGAGTAATGTAATTACTGATAAAACTAGTCAAGAAGTACGAGCCCCCATGTCTAATTTAAAATGCCTCAGCTTTTCTTTGAACCTCTGGAAGACGGACCTTCTAATGAAATACATGCATTTCCCCTCGCTCACTCTGTTTAGGTGGGCATGGGCAGAAAATCACTGTTTAGCTTTTCTCTCCATCCTGTTACCTCTCAAGTCAATGATTAAAATCTGGAATGTTCCAAATTTAATTAACTTCCTGTTGTACTTTTTCTTCTTATGCTTCCCGGCAAGGATATTAAAAAATGACATTATTCTGAAGTACAAATGGATGCTTAGCGTCACTGGAAATCAAGTCTAATGGGCTTTGACAATAATGACATTTTTATGCCACAGATGGAGTAACTGGACCCACTGGGCTCTACAGGTTGAAGAAACATTGAGAGACAGATGTTTTCATTTATGCTATTTGTCTTTTATATGTGGACTTTGTTTAATGTAGCTTATACAAAAAAAAAAGATCCACACTTGACATGTTTCTCTAATGCAGGGAGAAGAAAAGCTTGAGCTCTGACAGAAAAAGCAAGAGAAAGTGAAAGAGAAATTATAACGTCTCATTTCCTACATATTTCTGTCTTACTTTCATGCACGTGCAACACAGCTCGGAGCTAAATCAGCTGACACATGTCACCCTGCCCTCTACAGCGTGACAACCCTGTCATTTTTATTCAAAGCATTTGAACTTGTGAAAAACATTTAATATTTCAACTGTAATAATCTATTTGAATACGAAACGTCCCGACAAGCAGCGCTTTGTCCTCCAGCAGGAGGTGTTCCTGAAATGCCTCGTCTGTGTGGCCCATTAGACGCTTTATCAGTAAACTAGGCTGCAGTTATTCTCCCTGCTAATGCAAAATGGATAAAACTGGCGAGCTGCGCTAAGTGAATAATCGTGACGCCAAAGACATCTGAGAAATGCTGTGTGGAAGCATTTTAGATTCAACAGATGCAGAAACTGGATGAACGTAATTGTGTTTGCTGACTTGGTAAATTGTAGCTCCTGATAATAACGTTAGTGAGGCAGCGGAGGCGCTGCGACTGAACGCAACGTCAGTTATACATATAGTTTGGGATCAGGCTGTGTGGGCTGGCTTCAGATTCACTCACGTTTTTAACTCGGACTTGACTACGGCCCTCTTTACTGTCAGATATTGAAGAGGCTCCGTCAATGTTTCCATGATGGCATTTCTGTGGTGCAATAAACAGATCAATGTGTCATTCCTTAAAGAGCAGCAGCCATTGAGAGACAAAGTGATTATTTGTAATGAGTCAGTGAATGCACCACAATCAAAGCGCAGCTGAGTGCAAGCTTTCTGTGCTCCGATCAGCCTCATCCTGGCATTTTCAGAGAGAGTTATTCCCAGATACAAGTCTTCATGCTCAAACTCTGGATTGTGGTATACACAATGCATGAAACACACACACACACACACACACTGACACACGCACACACACAAGCATAAATCATTGTGACTTCCTGTCTACGGACTGTGAAAAGACATGAGGACAGAGTAAGGATGGGGTCAAGGAGGAGAAGTGGGAACGAGAGAGAGACAGAGAGAGAGACAGAGACAGAGAGGCAGAGAGAGAGAGACAGAGAGAGAGAGAGAGACAGAGAGAGAGAGAGAGAGAGAGGGACAGAGACAGAGAGGCAGAGAGAGAGAGAGAGAGAGAGGCAGAGAGAGAGAGAGAGATGGATGAAGGTTGGGTCTTGTCTGATAGTCATTCCAGGTGTGTGTGTGTGTGTGTGTGTTTGTGTTTAGAACAAAAAAAAATCAGTTTTTAAAATAATATTTTTTCCATTTTTTTGTGTAGCATCACCGCTGTAGTTGTAGTTGTTGTTGTTGTTGTTGTCCTTTGTTCCTTCGCTCTGAAGAGCAGACAGAAACAAACATGGAGGACAACTAACATCCTAGCAGTGCCTGTTCAGGTAAATGTGTGTTTCATGCCTTCTCACTGAACATCTGCTGTGTTCTCCACTCTGTCTTCATTTTGACAAAGTAAATGCTGTGAAGCTTTTTTGTCGCCAGCACCTTGAGCTGTGGATCCAAACCTTTTTAGCTTGTGTCCTTAAAGAACGATGCTACTGGAGACCCCTGATCCTGATCGCAGGGTTATGGCCTTCGTGTGCACTGAGTGCACGCTGTCCTGTGTTACCCCCAAATTGCTGATATGTAGTGTTATCGGCTGAAATGGTGTCTGCTTTGAATTTTACCAGCCAACCAAAACCCAACACAAAGCCTCAGGTTTCAGGCCAGGTCTGGACTGTTTTGTGGCATTAGCTTGGTGAGCTAAAGAAGAGCTATTAAAAGACAGACAAAAATATAGCTCCTGATCTTGGGCTGGGTTCAGGTCTCAGTGTGAGGCCTGTTCAGAACCTAGTCTGGCCACAAACCAAGAATGCCACCCCCTTCCCTTTTATGCTCTAATCACAGCGAACAGTGTCAGGTGTCCGGCACAAAGCCGCACCTGGCTCCACCTGGTTAAAAGCTCCCTGTGATGTACAGTATATGCAATGCTGACATCTTAGTTCGGGTCAGCAGACCCAGTGGAGTGAATCAGACCCCCTCACCAAGGACACGTCTGTGGAAAGTCAGTGTCATACTCTGTAAAGTCTGTCAGTTAATATTTAGGTAACATTTACAAGCTAGCCTGCTAGATAATAGAACAGCTAGTGTTTTAAATGAATTGGAGAGGACACATGCTGTAAGCAGTTTTCTTAGATGATGAATATTTTACCAGTTTACCCAGTTCACTCTGCCTAAACCACAAGTGTCTTCCATCTCTCCAGCTTTAACACTGTTCTACTGCACATCAGTGCTTCCCAGTTTCTCTGCACTTCAATAAAACCTGGCTATTTGACTTGGGTCATTGTTTCTATACACGATATGTAAATGCAGCGTGCACTTCTTCCCTCTGCCGTACGCCTCCTGCAGAGAAACTGATATGATGAAATCTAAATGGACCCAGAGTGTGCAGAGGTGGTGGCACAGTGTTGTGTTTGCCTGTGCCTCATCAGCTGGTGCGTGACTCCACCTGGACGATGTCGGCTCCGAGCCACTGGAACATAACGGGCTCCATCACACCCTCATACTGTCCCCCAACTGTGGCTGCCAGCGCCCTTTGATCCCACGTCCCCGAGTCCCAGAGACCACGGCACCATGTGTGGGGGAGAGTTACCGGAGACCCTCGCCTCCACCTGCACCTGTGGCCTTCAGAGATTCCTCGGAGAGGCCATTACATGATCACGGCTGACAGAGCAGAACTCAGCTCTGCCTCTGGCCCGAGGCCTTTCATGATGTGAGGATGAGTGAGCTTTAAAGTTCAGTGTGAAAGCCAAAAAGTCCTGCACGCCACGCTGTCAGACGGCCAGCTGTACCACGTTCACTCCAACGGGAACCGGATGCATCTGCAGCCTGATGCCATGACTGCGGAGTCTGCAGTGAGACGTCACACTAAGAGAAAATGATGGCATGCTGCTTGTTAGCCCTGATGGACATATCATGTCTAGAAAAGAATACACTGATATTAAATGGTTGTCTTTTGATGATGTTATGCCAACTGGTCTGGAACAAAATGCAGGTTTCTGAGACTATAACATGAACTTAGCTCACCTGTCACATCCACACATGCATTTCTGACATATATATTTCTGTCTGCACACTTTTTTTTTGTGCCTCAAAATTGACTCTGACATACAAAATATGATGTTAAGCAATTTGGGGGTAACACATTACAAAGGTAACACATGACAGTAATACGTTTAGTCAGTAATGACATCATAGAACACATTACTAACAGGACTTGGAAACATTACTACATTAATCATAGTAAATTAGTACTTAACACCTATCTTTAAGACTTCAACTGCCCTCAGTAATGTCAGCACACAATATTTAATACAAAACAACACATGAAACACACAACTGTGAAATATAATGCAGCCACCACATAAATGGTTAAAACTATAAACCAGCACATATTAGCACCATAAACCACCGTGTTCTGAACAGACACTTCACACACACTGACAAACCAACATTTGCTTTTTTAAACAGCAAACGTAACAAACTCCTCAGTCCAGCATGGCATGATGGGAAATGTGGTCTGTCGCAAAAGCTCCAGGTTTCTGCAAACTGCAAAAGAGGTGTGTGTGCGTGCATGTGTGTGCGAGTGTGATCGTGTGTGTGTGTGACAGCTGCATGGATTAAAATAAGAGTGTGTCTGTTACACAAGATGAGAGGGAAAAATACTTCTGGTAAAGCCTGTGAGCAAAATTCTTACCATCATAAGGTAGGCTAACGTTACCATAGAGACCAGGCTATGCTGAGGCTGTAGTAGTGATTGTGTGGCAACGCGGTGGTGGTGGTACCGTTATATTATATAGGGGCGGTAACAAAATACAAATTGCAAGCCAGACAACGCCACCTAGGGACTTTCACCCAAGGAGTTTTACCCAGTTCTACACAGTAAGGCAAACACCGGTTCGAGCACTACAGGCAGAGACGTGGTTCAAAAGCAAATCAGAATTTATTAATGATTTAAACAAAAAAACATTAAACTGGAAGTGTCTGTTGGAGGGAAAGAAGAGATTAGCACTGAGCAATGAATGCAGATCAAAATTACAGTAGGATGTATGGAAATTTATTACAGTAACTGTTTTCACTTAACACTTCCAAAGTGAAATATTAAAACTATCAGAAAAAAAAGGGAAGGGGAAGTGAGTGGAAGCCAGCAAGGGGGAGGCAAACTACCGAAGGAGGTGTCCCAGGAGTGCACTTACTCACCACTCGTGAACTCACAGCAAACGGGTGCAAACTATCGTGTCCCAGTGCCCTTATCACGACAACAGAAAGGTGCCGGGAACCACCCCGAGTGCCTAGCCTCCACTGCACTGTAAGGGAGGAGAAAGCAAATGTTACCAAAGAAACAGTTAAAACTGTATTAAACCAGTTGGTTCGAACTAAAAGGGCAATTTTTAATAGCACTTACAACACCCAAATCTAAAACAAATAACCCAAGACAAACAGCACAAATAAATCAAAAACAAAACAGATGCAAGGCAAAACAATTGAAACAAACAAAACAAACGAATCCAACAAAACAGCAAAACAGCACAAAACAAAACAGCAGCTGATTGTGTCTGAGCAGGTACTACAGTTACCCTGATGTCCTCAGTCTGGAACAAGTCACCACTACAAAAGAGGCAAACAGTGTTAACATTTTGTGGGGTTTGTGGAAGTTGAACATTGTTGAAAAGTTAACAAACCTCAAATCCCTCCCAATGCACACCACGACGACCAGGTCACCAGCACACAGACAGCAAACTATCAAACACAAACACAACACATGCTCACAATGCCCATGTTAAAATAAAAGTCACAAGAAGTCTAAACTGACCTCCAGGCCACATTACCCACCTCAGAGACACGACCATGTGGCAGCCACCAGGCACAGACAAAGAAAGGGCAGCCTTCATGCCACAGGTGTCTTAAATAGGCTACCAATTTAGAGGGGTTGGGAAAAGGGGAGGAGCTGACCAATCCGCAGCCTCCAGCTCAGGCTCTCTCTGCCACAATTGCAAACCATAATATGTAGCCAAATGTAATGCTTGTGGAACTTCTGCGGTTATTTTGGTGAAAGCAAACTTTTTGATAGCAACTTGACAATGATGATGTCAAATGAGTTAACTTTGAGTAACAGATTCCAAATGAGTCTTTTCGGAGCACCCGTCTGCAATTTGAACATTGATTTGCAACGATGCCTTCAATTTCCATAATGAGTGCAGGCGCTCCAGTGGCCACTGTGAAGGCTTACAGTACACAGACTGTAAGAGGGCTGTCAGAGTGGATTCATTGTCTGCTTTATGGTGAATCACCATAGCCTGGAAATAATTCATCACAGTGGTGAAGCAGCTGTGAAGTGAGAAGTCTGCTGTGGTCGTTATCCCTAAGTGCTTCTCTCCTTTTGTCTGCACGTCTTGGCTCTCTTCAGATCACACGGACACTGCAGATAGAAGCCCAGACATATAAAGGTCAACCTTTTCTGTTAATTGTTTAAGGCTGAATACGCTTGCCTCTGCCGTGGTGAAGGTTGCTTCAAAAGAGCACCAGCACCGTCAGAATGTTGGTGAAGTGAGGAAGGACATGACGTTTGGTGTTGCATGCGTACATATGCATGTACTCTGCACTGTGTGTGTGAGTGTGTGTGTGTGTGGTGTTTGAGTGCATGCGGTTGTTAAGGCTCTCCTCTGTGCAAGCCCTGAAGGTTGGCCCAGACTTCACTGTCATTTCTCATCCTAATGGTTCCTGCCACATCCTCCTGCCAACACACGGCTGGAGAACAACCAAGAGCCAGGAGGAGAAAAGAAAACTCAACAGACATTCAATCTGTCTCTTACTCGCTCTCAGAACAAAAGTCACTTTACGCTTCAGAGAAAAGAAACAATGAAATGACTGCTCTTTCCTCTCCAGAGATTTCCTTTTTTACGCACACATACTGACATAAGGTGGCAAATCAGACGGCTTATTATAAACTACGTTAGCACAGATTACTTCAATGATACAGTTTGCCACTTGGTACTAGTGAAGACAAAGCAGGGACAGTCCTGCTCTATAAACCACAGGGTTCATTGACAATTGAGCCATAATGCTTCCTTATGTATTGGTGCATTTTATAGCTGAAGTTAGCGTACTTAAAGCTGCATTCATCTGTGTTAAAAATCATCTATAATGTTGATGTTGCTCATTGTGATGAACCAGCAGATTTTTTTCTTTATAGCATCTTTCAGTTCATAGTTTTGGTTTTGCAACCTGCAATTTCCCTGTTTTGGTTCACTCTCGGCACCCCCATCAACCTAGATAAACTATACGACCCCGCCCAGCACCGCACCAAACTCAAAGGAGAGTTAATATTGGACTTATCCATCAGTTAGACAGAAACACAGTCCAAATGAATGCTAACGTGTCTGCTGAATGTGTAAAATAAGCAATTGTTTGCAAGCCTGTTAGGCAAATCAGCTTTAGAAGATTGGAATATCTCAGTATTGCCTTTAAAACCTGTTCCGCTGCCAGCAAGCAGCCAGAGAAACACAAGCTGAGCGTCATGTTCATTTGAATGCACCGTAGGTTGTTGGTGATAACAGCAAGCGTGATTAAATGACACAAATCCCAGAGTTCAGTTTGAAATTCCATGTGTATTGACAACAGCAAACACAAACCTGTCAGAAATGCAGAAGAAGAGCAACCGGTGGTCGTGTTTAACATGCACCCAGACTAATGTGGGCCGAAAGGATTCAATAAATCACTTTCTTTCAATAAAGACGACTAAAGAAACCAGTAATAATGAACTCCGGATTAAATCTCCACCTGTAAGAATTACAACCACTGCAGAGACAGAATTACAGAATGAAAACACACTGAATGGCTGTTTCTGAAATAAAGAAATCCACAGTAAATAGTATGAAAAATGTTTAATATTTCAAAAATCTTATTGTGAGAATGAGTCAGATTGAAATAAAATCTACATTTCATGGTTAAATATTGAACTCTGGTAATGCAGGAACTGATCCAGAATGATAAACCTGATACCCAGTTATCGCTGCAGCCTTTCCAGCCTCTCCATCGTGCACTCGCAGACCAAAGTCAGGCAGCATCCTCCTCACTCTCGCTATAGTGGCAGTTATGGATTCAGGGCTGCACTCGGCGAATTTGGTAGCACCGACTGTCAGCAAGAGATAACTTCATTTCTGAAAGTTTAAAGGATTTAATTAGCCGCACTCATGTAGTGTGACACAAGCTGCACGCTTCCTGGACTTAAATCTGTTCTTGTTAGTGGCTGCAGAATATGAGCATGTTAAAAAAAAGAGAGAAAAAAGCGCCTCCTCAGCAGGTAGTTACTGTTGTTGCATCCATCTTTCTGGACGGAGCATTCTCTCGCTGCTGTTTGGGAGACTGTTTTGTGTTTTGCTCCTAAACTTTCATGCGTCACTTTCTGCGTGCCGAGAAATTTCCCTTCAACGATGATTCCTTACTTCTGGAATTAGTTTTGGCAACGACGATGAATCTGCGACATCTCCGGCAGGAGTTATGAGATACTCTTTTCTGCTGCAGCACCAATTCATTTGAGGTTGGGCTGTTAATATGGAATTTCTTTAAGAATATGAATCTTGCCTTGCGCAGCTTAGCTTTTTCAACTCCTGCAATCATTTATAGTTCCTTGGAGCATCCGCTGAAGGCCTGAAATGTCAAATGCAAATGCATCTGCTAAGATATTTGGACCCTCACTGCTGTCTCTGTTTTTTCCCCCCTTTATTCTGTCAGTCAGTTGCTGTCAGTGCCCCTCCAAAGCCTGCACATCACTCCCCATACCTGCTCCTCCCGGGGGACGCGACGCTCCTGTGTCACTCACTTCCGTCACCTTCGCTGGCTTCTAGGTGTCACCGCCACTATCTGCCTCTCAAAATCACCCGCAGCACAAAGACCACATTGTGTGTCTCACAATAAGGTGTTTAAATTTTGAGAGGCTGCAGTGCTTCACACTGCCACAGGTTACAGTGCTGCAGATCAGATCCAGAATATTTAAACTCACCGTACATGTGGAGCTATATTTAGCATTATAACAGACCTCATCATAGCTACAGCTTTTACATCTTTTCATGATTATCTTCAAAAATCTGATGATGGTGATGCACAAACTGCACATTGTCTCAGCATAAAGGTACAAATAGTAAGTACAACAAACATGATAATATGATCAAAAATATATCATGTTATATATAATACATGTGCAGTAAATGTAATAAATGCTCAGTAATAATACAATTCTATGAAGTGTATATAATAGAAATGGGGGCAGCTGTGGCTCAGGAGGGTTACTGAACCCCAAATTGCTCCCAATGGTCGGCCAGCACGTTGCCTGGCAGCTCGCTGCCTCGGTGTGTGAGTGTGTGTGCGACGAGAGCCACATCGTAAATAGCTTTGGATAAGTGTTATATAAAAGCAGCCATTTTTACAGTTTCACATGGAACAGAATACTATGATGTAGGCTCTAATATAAGGAACAATAACGGCAATAAAGTGGTAATATGATACCGTTATATAGTGTTAGAAGTAATATAATGCAATGTAGAATGAAATGTGTTTGATATGTTACTGCTTATACTAACAGTCACAAGAGAGTAACACTGGTGGTCTGTGTGTAACTGAGGACGGGGTGCAGGTGTGTAGTGTTTGGGACGTTGAGCAACATTAAGCCAATTGCTGCAGCACATATGTTGGGTTATGTTGGGTTAGATTTGAGATGGAAAATGCGATGCTCAATTGTGCCGACCGCATTTTTGAATCTTAACTCGCGCTTTGGACTAACAAGCTGTTACCTCCCAGTCTCTGTTTAAAGTTATCCTTCTTATTCCCTGTTCGTATAACTTCCTGTTTCACACTTCCTGCCTTTGTGTGTCCTGCCACCTGTTTGATTCGCTCTGATTAGTCTCACCTGTTCCTCATTAGTTTTCCCTGCTGGTGTATTTGGCCTTTGTGCTTCCTTCTCATTCTACCAGTTTGTCTTATTACCTCCAAGTCCAGTGCTTTCCAGCCATTTGTATTAATACTGGCAGAGAAACTTGGGTGTGGTGGAGTATCCACTCCCCCCCTCCATTAGCCGGCTGATGTGCCCTTGAGCAAGGCACTTTACCCCCCAATATGCTCCCCGGGCACCTGATGCGGCAGCCCACTGCTCCTGTGTGTCTCACTGCATGTTGCATGTGCATGTGTGTGTTTCAGTGAATCAGTGATGGGTGAAATGCAGAGAATAGTTTCCCAGTTTGGGATTAATAAAGTGAATAAAATTAAAATAAAATTAAAAATTAAATTATACCTCGCCGTAATCGACCTAGCTTTTTCACTTTTGGACTTGGCCTTTTGATTTTGATACCTCTGCATGTATTTTTGGACTGATTATCTGTGTATTGAACCTCAAGTAAAGGTTACTTTATGACGCTGTTCTTATCATAATTGATAGAAATGATTTGCATTGTGAAAAGAAGACTCCTGTGCGATCCTGTAACCCAGTGCTTCAATGTGCAGAGAAACATGTGTACATGTAATCATCTTTTATATTTATGGGATCTCATAAATTAATCCAGTCATACAATATAACTGACAAACAGACAGACGAAAGGACTCCATGTTCCATGTCTGTTGTATGTATGAATGACATAAAGTCAATGATTATATGATCATCTTTACAGCATATTCCACATCGCTGATCCGCTATTGGTCGGGATTTATGCATTGTCCTCTTAAAATACGATTTTTCATTTTAAGTGAAGGACCCAACCAGTAGTGTCTTCTTATGCTTTAAGAGCATGAACGCATCCTCCCTAATGCTCCATAAAAAGAGTCTGTAGCAGCCCATATAGGGCGCAACCTAATGATCAAGTTACTGTGGTTGCCCGCTGGCTCGCTAACGGTCTGGAACATTTTATTTCTTCACGTAAGTCACTCGAACGTGTGCTGTATATCAAATGTAAGCCATGCGAATGAATAGCTACATCATGAATGTTGTTCTTATGCAGGACAAAAAAAGAGGAGACGGATAAAAGGTTATGATGCAAGAGAGGAGTAAAAACAGGCAGGCCGCATCTTTTTCATCTTTTTCTAAAGAGCTGAAAAGTCTCGGAGACTTGGCGTGGACATCTGCAGTCTGCATTAATCATAAACCCTAAACATCCATCTTGGAGCGCTCACTTGGATGTATGACAGCTTGGGTGTGTGTGTGTGAGCCTGTTTATACCCGTCAGCATATGCATGTACCGTTAGTGTGTATGTAGAATATGTGTGTGTGTTGTCAGCCAGGTGCATTCGGAGCCATGTGCTGTATATCCAAGAACTGAAAGCCGACATTTTCCAGACGGGCCCATCTGTCGTCACCCTCCTGAAGATGACATCGTCCTCTCCTCTGATAGTTAATGCCTCATTGAAAGCCATTTGCTACCCTGTCCTTAATTGTGGCTAATAATCCAATCACACTCTCGGCACCAGCGTGCCAAGGACCATTAAGATAAAATGGGCACATCAAGGAAGGAAGGAAGGCAGACTGATGACATTCACAAGAAAGTGAGCGTTTGGTCCTAGCTGCAGGTCCACAGTATGACTTTTGAGTTGATATCATTGAGATTTAACGACTATCAAATAGACACTAACACTTATTACCGACATAAAGTGGACAACTTCCATTTTACGTCCAGAAAATAATTTCATTACCTGCTATAGATCACCGCGCTTCAGGCAGCTGACGGTCGGACATTAATCTGAGGAGTCGACAATATAATTCCTTGTGGTCAAACATGTTTCCGGTGTTTCTTTTGCATTTTCCACATGTGAACACCTGCGGCAGCGGGCTGGTCCACGTCTCTTTGAGTAATCTGATGTCATTGTGCAGCTGCAGCAGCCTGAGTAAAAACTGAAAAGATGGAAGGAGAAAGGAGAAAGGAGTTGGCCTTGGAGAGTTTGTTTTGGCTGAGCTCATTCAAATGGCAGGACCGAACAAATATGAGACCATTACAAAGCTGCTTGGCACCTCAGTATTTTTCTTGCCGCAAATGATTTCAGCTGATAAATGCATCCCTCTCGCCAAAGCAAACATAGCATTTTAATTAGGCTGGTGACAGTTGACCATGTTGCTATAGAGAAGACTTTGATGTTCCCCTTAAAACATGTTCGGCGACTGTGTCAAAACACGAGCTGTTTCCCAGCTCACCCCATAATATGCTTGACAACAGCGGTACAAATGTGCCTCGGAGATACTGGAGGCGAGTTCGACGCATTTATTTTTTAACATTTTCTGGGGCCCATTTAGGAAACTTGAACGTTGTCCAGCTGAATTAGAAAAGACGCGACGCTGCACCCCAACAACACGTGTAGCCCTGCCCGAATACTAATCTGTCATCCACGGGTGAAGGCAACAAAATAATGGTGCTCTGGAAAGGAGCGCCGCTTGAATACATGGTTTTTACTGTTTGGGTACCCCAGCCTTGCTCGGAGGAGAACATTTCTACTGTTTGCTTGTCGGTCTGCGGTGTGGAGCACAGCTCGTCTGAATTACTCATGAGGTGGACGAGCGAGGAGAAGCTGACCCATTTCACCGTTCCAGTTCTGTGGCCTCCGGTCGCGTCTCGGTTAGACTAAGTAGCTGCTTTTCCATTTAAAATGGATGTTTTTATTTGCATTTCTAATGTGAGCAGAAAAACAGCTGGATGGAAATCATCCCCAGTGTAATTAATATCTTCTTTTCAGTAACTTGGAGAAAACCTGCGACAGCCTCCCTGAATATCTCCAAACAACAACACAGTGTTGGTGGCGTGTGTGTCAGCATGAATAACTAAAAGAGGCAAAGCGTAAAAAATTCAGTATGGTGTAGCTCAATCTCAGTTCCCACAACAGGGACATCTATATACACATGGAAAGTTACTGACAGGTGTTTACAGACTTATGGCAAATGTAATAAAATGGTTCATATTCAAGCGGCTGTGATTTTGAATAAAAGGCTTCTAATAAATGCACATTTCGGTGAATAAGCTCACTCACTTGCTATGAGGCAGAAGAGCCGATCGATTCCATGCTCACACGCGTGTCCTGATGAAATATGTTATTATTATTGTCAAATTATTATTTTAATTATGAAGCAAGAGCCAGCAAGTAGCATGAAAATATCACAGCACAAACGCTCCTTCACCCTCACACACTGTCCAGTTTGACAGCAGTAAAAACATTTAACCGTCATGTTTTTAGTCTAACTTCTGTGCAGGCACCACACATGTTTGTACATTGAAGCTGTAGCCCCTATCTGTTGAAATGGATTCTAGCTCCCCCAGCAAAAACAAAAACACAATAAAAATACAATAAAAACTGGTGGTTTTCGGGAACCTTGAAACTGAAACTTGGACGTGACATGTTTTCAACTGGCAAAAACTTTCTGTTTTGTTTGTGAAAAGTGAAATGCTGAGTGGTGTAAAACCGAAAAAATACGCTCTCCCTGCTCTCTGAAATGCTGATTAAGGATTAATCGCCCCTTTGTTAATGTCACGTAGGCTGTTTATAAATTCTAAATAGATCTGTGGTTCAAAATGTGGTATAAACACATGTTATGATACTTCTATAGGACTGTTGGGCCAAACTGTGAAGGTATAGAAAATGAACTGTGTGTTAGGGTCAAGTTGTTAACAACAACTGATCATAAATCCATTTCTTAATACAGATTATAGTTATAGTAAAGTAATCTGTTATACTACAGATGATAGTATGTGTGTTTAGACTACAGGCAGATGTGATGCTGAACTATCATCTTTAAATTACAGCCTTTATACAGTGTGACACTCTGCTGTAGTAAAGCAGTACATGCAAAGACTGACGATGGCTGCATGTTTGAGATGACGTGCTGCCGTTCACTTTGGCATCACTACTTGATGCTAACTGCTGTCTGTTTTATGACTCGTGGCACACACAAAAGCTGTATGTTCTATATCTACTTAACTATTCAACTGTTTTTACACAACAATACTGAAAGCTGAAATAAGTCCTGTGGCCTTCTATAAAAGTCAGAAGAAGGACGACTCGTCCCTCACTAATAACTTTCACTCAGTCCCTTCAGAGAGAGGACAGCGAACACTCTGCATAGCTTCAGTTTCTGTTCCTTTACTGCAGAGTTCGGACAGAGCTGCAGAAATGCACCAGCCTAAAACATCTGAACGTGCCAATAAATAAATATATATGAGCAGCCAATCATATGACACATGTATGTGCTCACCGGTACCTCCCAGCAGCGCTTAAAAGTCATTCTGACTTCAGGCAATCTCACCACGCGAGGAAACACACTTTCCAGACGCCCCCAAAACCAGGACACATTATTTAATAATTCATCCCGTTACATTATTCATCAGCGGTAGATTTTCTTGAATGGATACTGTTGTCTCGAGCTGTAGCTGCTGCTGTTCTCAGGTGATTTTCTGCTGCACACTAAGCTTTTAAGAAGAGAGCTAATGACATAGGTGGGAGGATGGAACTTTTTTCTGAAGTCTTCATGCAGGCACAGATCCCAGCTGGTTCCCCCTCATCATCTCATTATCGTCTTTTTATGGTTGCTTTCTTTTAGGACTGTCTGAGACCCACTTGGATGTGTCTTACATTACAGTCACCCATCATCCAGCTTTTATCCATTCTCCATTAGGGTAAATGTTTAATTCGTCCTTGTCACTGTGAGCACATCTAAGGGACTGTCATTGCGGGCACTCTCGGCTCACAATGGCCTTTTAAAAGGGAAAGAGCCGCCGTGCTGACTAGCGCTGTCAGTCACAGTCATTAGAGGGTCGTCTAAAGTGCAGAGGATGACTGTTTGGGAGTTTTAGCCAGGCTTTGATCGTATTCATCATCTGTCCAGCTGATTGGCGGGCGGTTGCTGCTTGTGTGCTGACAGCTCTGCTTTTTGCAAGCTAACATTTAGTTTAGTGGCCTGTAGATTCCCTGAAAAAGAAACCTCGCTCTTCATCATCATTATCATCTCTTCATCAGAAACGTCAAAGTCAGATGACGTTCACAACTTTGGCGAAGAGTAACGCCTTGAACGAGTCCTGCGTGGCCACATCTCAAGCGGCTGTAAGAGGAGGCTGCCACGCTCTGACCTCATCCCAGATGATATCAGGTTAGAAACATCACTCAAAAGAAACAACAGTCAGCTGATTTATCGTCCTGACAACCAATACAAAGCAACTTTACAAAAAAAAACGTAATGGGAGGCCGACTCTGAACCTGGACTTGAGAGACGGATAGAAACCTGAAACACTTGGAATAAAGCTGATGTTAATTTTACAGACGAGGCTGGTTTCTGCCTGTTGAGTTTCACACGAACACATCTGGCGAGGCCTCGTCTCCATCCTGCTGTTCCCAAGCGACACGGCTGCATCTGGAGCGAGTCCCTTAGTGTCGGACATGTTTGATATTTGTGATGCATCTTAAATCTGATTCACGAGATCTGCGTGCGGCCACTGACTGAGTGTGGCTCAGAGGTTTAGCTGGATTTTTTTGTACTCACCACAATGAAACAAAGACATCGAAAACTGAACCTTCATCAGTGGATGGAGTTAGTTCAGTTGCTATGGAGATGGCTCCCTTAATCATCATCATCATAAGGAACTGCGGTCATGTGACAACAGGTGACAATCCAGACATCTCCATGACAACTGAGCATGCAGAAAAAGCTTGTTAGCGAGATTATTTTGTTTAAATAGACAGATGTGATTTATGTAAACCCTAAAAAAAACAACATTGACACACTCATTACATCAGCTAATCATGACCAGGGTGGATAGTGACGACTCTCATCCAATTGTCCCATTTGGAAAGCCAAGGCATGCTAACCCGGCATCAGGCTGGTCTAGATCACATCTGGCACGTAGCTTCATATTGACTGTAAACAACATCTCATCTACTGCAGCTCGATTCGACAGTCAAAACCATCAAATCCCTACATTTCTACAAAATGCACGCTTAGTGCGACGGTCGTAACTGAGGAACGACATCCTGCTATTTGCTATCCAGCAAGCTAGCTAGCTAAAAGCAGACTGAGGGCTCATCTGGACTCCCACATAATGATGAGAACACCAACAAGGCTGCCAACTTCTGACTTCTGGCTAGACCTGAGCATCACCTGATCAATTCATGAAATTAGAAAGGACCATTACAGTTCCCAGATAACAGAGCAACACTGAATCAATGATTCTGCATCGATGAAACTATCACTGAATCAATGCTGAAGATTAATATTGATTTTCCATCACTCTCACGCCCTGAAATACTGTTATTTCAATAAAATCAATGTTGGTTCAACTTAAAGTCAATTGTTCATTTAACATCGAATCAACACTGTAATAATGTTAAATCAACCCTGCTTTATGTGCAGCTTGCTAGTGCAGTGAAGACGCGTCACAGGCCTGAGGTGAGAAGAACCCTGATACCAAGTCAAGGGCTTCGGCTTCAGTCTTGTGTCCTTGGTGGAGACTCTTTCTCATTACATAAACTAAACCAACACATGAGGTATGAGGGTTATCGGTCGTTGTCCATCAGGATCTCCACAAAGATTCTGCAGCACACCACTAACATCTTGCGCTCGCTCTCCCATATCACATTATAAGCAATTAACAACATTTCCCACATGCTCCCCTGTAGATGCTTTATTGACAATAATAATCAAATACTGCACTACAGATACAATATGTGTAATAATATATTATAATATATATTATTACTGTTTGAACACAAAGCTGGTCGTGAAAGAATTCATAGGTAAACAAGAATATAATCAAAACAGACAAAGACAGGATGTAATCCCCATCCTACAGTACTCTGGACAGACTTCCTGCGGCCTGACAGACAAGAAGCATAATTATTTGGACAATGCGGCTGATAATAGCAGTGTATACTGGGTGCATACTGAGCAGCTCTGTGGATGCTCTTAGGCATCTTGTCCTCTATGGCAATCCACACAACCTCTGTTTATGTCCAGATCCAACCTGTTTTTCTGTGAGTTGTAAATTACCAGCTGCCACCTGTAATATATAGCAATTTGCTCCCACATTACTGCAGACCGCCACAAGGTCAGCAGCATTTCCTGTGGTACCACTTACATGCTATTCTTCTCTGGTGTCAAACAAAGAGGTTCAATCCGGCTGTGAATGACGTCCTGACTACTGCACATTATTGTGTCTAATGCTGTTATCCTGGTTTAAAGACACAATGCAATTTACTGGGCCAGTTGACCTGTAGCATATGCTGATCTGAACCAATGGAGATGATATACAGTCTGTTCAGGACTGGATCTTTTAGCAGTAGTGACATGTAGCTAACTGAATTTGCGACATGCCTGACATGTAATGCTTTTTCACTACCAATGACGATGTAGACTGAAAGGTGTTGATGGCGAGGTGAGACGCAGGTGATGTCAAGGCACCAGTTTTCTTGTGAATGCAACAAGATTTGCAGAGTGTCCTATTTCCCGGCATTGATAGAGAAATTGGGAATTGTAGCTCTGTGAAAACACTTTTCTTTGGTTCTTTTGACGTGTGCTGCAGCCATCGACTGATGTGACGCTACGTGACACAGCTGGTGTGTGTTGCACTTCAGGGTGGGGCGACTTGGGGGTGAGCTCGACTCAAAAACCGTACTTCTCAGTCGTAACTATTTTTTTTAAATCCAGGGTGACTTACATTTCCTGGGGAAATCATTATCTCGTCGTCCATCACAAACGTCCATGAATGCTTACAGAAGTCACAGAAAACAGTATTAACTTAACAGTATTAACAGTAACTTTAGTATTTGAGTGATACAGTGAGAGTTGTCTGTACACGATATTGCTAAGAGGAACTGCTAAAAGCTAATTCAGCATACTTCTAATGGTAACAGTTTGAAAAAATGTAAACAAATACATGCTGAAAAAACTGGGCTCAAGTTGGAGCCACCTCACCGACTCCACGGCAACATCATAATTCCTGTTACAAAATCCAGTAACATCATCTTTTTTCATGGCAACAGTTTTTTAGACTCTTTGAGGTTGTTGTAGGAAGTAAATCAGCCACCATTACTGCAGTGGCATCTCACTTATAAACGGGAGCAATGAGGCTGGAATTTATGTCGAGGATTTTGCTTCCTGGCTGCTTCTGCTGAGAAATGTGTGCAGGAGGTCTGCAGAAGCTGCTGCATGTTTACAGGCTGCCATTAAAACAAAGACTAGAATGCAAATAAAAGGGCTTAAATTGACCAAACTGT
The DNA here is from genome assembly GCF_017976325.1 of Chelmon rostratus. Taxonomy (NCBI): domain Eukaryota; kingdom Metazoa; phylum Chordata; class Actinopteri; order Chaetodontiformes; family Chaetodontidae; genus Chelmon; species Chelmon rostratus. Next base: position 24,378,834 of record NC_055670.1, on the reverse strand, counting down.
TGCTGTTCTGTGTTGTGAGAGAGCACAGCACATACTGAAAATCTGCAGGTGCATTGATAATAGATAGTACTGCCCGACTGATACTGACGAGGTAAATCAGTGGATATTAAATACTGATGTGGTAATAAGCTTATATCAGGTTTTTCAGAACGTCTTTAACAGGTAGGCACAGGAAACTGGATGAAAACAAGCTGCATGTTCCGTTCGTTAGTGCATTTAACACCCAGCAGTCAAACACACAGGGCTTACTTGGATTTCCCCGAGCAGTCGTAATCACCATCAACAGATTATCAAGAATAAGGTAAGCCTGCTAATATTTACACAGCTTTGCCTGGGGAGTGTGAGCATTTATGTGGGAACAAACCGCTCCCCGGTCACTCAGTCTGTTGACAGGCTGGAATGGGGGTGCGTTTGATGAAGACGAGTGAGCTTCTCCCATGACCTGTCGGGAATGGGGTCCGGTCCAAGTGGAGCAAGACAAGACGGGAAACCCTGTTTGATGTGTCCGCCGTCAGGGCGCGGAGCCTGATGGCGCGGGCCAAAACTGGAACTCTTGTTGTTTGTGTTTGTCAGTTTTTGATTCCCCACCCAAGGAGAAATGGCCCTCTGGGCGAGCTCAGGTTTCACAGTCAGAATTTAAACACTTCTGCCTGGGAGACCAGACACCCTCGCTGCAGTAGTGGCCAATTAGGATCAAGTGTCAGCCCGTTGACATGTGAAGGACGGAATGTGCGAGCGGTTGGTCAAACAAGGATAGCGAGGTAGTGTTGGTGGTGACAGGCGTTGTCACAGACGTGGAGGAAGGATTTAAAACACATGGCCACTTTGCCACCAGACGGAAACCTTCACTTCTGCACAGGCTGATTGGATAATGTATATATGTCAGGCTTTCTCTGCCTTATTTGCTCTGTCCGTCTCTTTTCCTTCCATCCTTCCTGGCTGATTTGTTGTGAGAGTTAATAGGCTTATTTTGAGTCGTGCTGTTATGGTGCTGTTTTGGCAGATTTCTCAGATTATCCTTGCTTTAGGTAATTTAACTTCACATTGTCTCTGAGCAACTATAGCAGCTAAATTCTGTACATGACCCAAACTGCGTCCTGTAAAAAGTGGGTCTGACTGACGTCCATGGGCTGAGCCTCGATCTGAAGGACCAACCAGTGTACAAATATACATCGTACACCAGAAAAGAGATAATATACATCGTACACCAGAAAAGAGATATACATTGTACACCAGAAAAGAGAAGCTATCAAGGCGAAGCTTCACCACAGCAAGATCACAGTTTGATCCTCTCATGATTCTGGAGAGATGAAGGCACACAAGGTTTTCAGGTATTATCATGATCAGACTTTATCATCAAGTTGTATGTAAAATCGCAAGAAAAATACTCTTTTCTGAGTATTGTGTTATTATATAGAGTGCAGTCGTAGCTGGTGAAGATAATTTTAACCACTGTGATGAGGTCTAATCATAGACCATAGCTTCTGGGTCTGAAACGTGAAGTCCACATGGAAACGCCTTAAACCTGCATTCTGTCTGACGGCCAGCAGGGGGCAACAATGTAAGCTTTCGAGAATATGACTCACCTTCTCGTTTTGATTTATTATGTCAGTAAACAGTTTAATGAATTCATGGTTACAATCACTAGTTGTATGTCTTCTTTAACACAACATGATGTTGATTTTGTAAACAATGGCCTCATTTAGACTGAAACAGATGATAAAGCGGGTTGTGCTTCAGGGTGTGGATACTCCTCTTGATTGACCCGACCATGGCGTGTCCTCTGGTTCTCAGTCAGATCCAATCAGGATAGAGGCGTAGCAATGCTGCACCCTCTCCTCCAAATATGGTCACTTCTGGCACCAAAAATACAAACTCAAGGCTTCAAAACAGGAGCCCGCAAATGGATGACGTCACAGTGGGTTTACACTTGTGTGTAACCTATTTATTAAAATCAACTGTGTGGGTTTGTCACAATAAAAAACAAAACAAAGATGTTTGCCATTCACAGTAATCTGTTGTCATGCTATGATGCACAAGTTTGGGAGGCGAGTAAGACTTTGAAATTTAATGGCCAACATACAAGGGTGTGTAGGTCTGCTTTGAGACGAAACAAACAAACTGCTATTTCCTGCATTTTTCAGCCCTGAACAGTGTCTGCAGATCTTCCTGTTAGGCCATATGCAACACCAACAACCTCCACCAATGACAAAGTGTGGCAGCCTGTACTGTATGTAGCCTGAGAGGCAAAGCTCAGGGCGGAAACAGACATCAAAACCTTATTAACTGACAGTGAGCACATCAAACATGTTCTCCCATCGCCAGCAGACATTACATCCATACCAACACCGTGGATGCTGAGGGCTGCTTCTAAACGCACCACGCCTGCTCTGTTTACATCAAAACATCATCAAAACTCCGACAGCAGTCATGTTGAGCTTACCACCAAACGACCTCTCAAGAAAGCAGCTTTGAATGCTCGTGCCCATTCCGCACATATTAATCTTGTGATTGGCGCATTGTTAATGGCGCCGTTTCATTATGCGAAGAACAACCTGCTGATACTCTCGCTGGCCTCTCCTCTTTTGTCCCGGCGTGTTTTTCCTCTGCGCTCACATTGGCAGCTGTATCTTTTAATGAGATCAGACTTCATTAAAGAGGCCCCCTCACAACCTTCCCCAGGTCTTTTAACGCAAATGCTTCAATTAGCCGCAGTGGATGGCAGCAGATTGGAGTTGTTCGGTGCAGAAGGAAGAAGAGAAGGAGAAAAGGCGGGAGGAAGTGATCCTAATGAAGCTGGAGTGCTATGAAAAGCATGTGTTGAATGAATCTGCAGTTTCGTGTGTGAAACATGTGTAAAACTCCATGTAAGTAGTGCTGTGTTGACTGTGTGTGCACAGACATGCTAACTGGAAGCGATGCTAACGAGCATCAGATTGCTTTGTTTTTTTCGACGATGTCCTGACCTGCTCTGTGCATCAGCCAACAGAGAAGTGACGTGTCCCTGGTTCTGTTTTCGCAACATTTCATGCACCTGCTCCACCTCCTCTGCCTATTTTCATTGGTCAGCAGTAAGCATGGACGACGAGAGGCTGAGCAGCGGCACATCTTATGTGATCCACAGAACCAAATTTATGAGGAGGTCCTCAAAAAGGTTGAATTTTGGAAGGAAATCATGAGCTGTTAATAACTTTGACGTCTACTCACGAGTAGAGGGACAAATCACAAGTGGCGCTGTGACATCAGGCGTTTATACCTGGACTGTTTTTTGCGCTCCATCACTCTCTCGCTGTATGTTGGGAAGAAGTGTTACAGTAACACTCCATCATAGAGTCAGTAGTGCTGGGGAGGCTTTTCTCTCTTTTGGCACATAAATAAATATTCTGTGTCTGAAAGGTTGTCATGGCAACAACACGAGGAAAACGTCTGCCATATCACTATGGTGATGGATTCCATGAAGCTTCTGCCATGTTAAGTGCAGACACATCTGTGTGAAATGAATGCTGCGCGAAGCTCGTACGCACACATGGATTTATCATTTGTACTCAGAGGCGTTCAGGTGTACAGCAGGGACGCTCTCACCTGTTACTTACCCGATGGCCATGACCCAGCATTCATGAAGCGGTGGAGTCACTAAATGCTCTGCATGGACACTCTGATTAAATCTGCTTAGCTCAGGCCCTGGAGTCGTGGAGAAGCAGCCTCTCAGAGCAGTGTGGTGAAGTCTGACATTTTTTAGGTGCTGCAAGGTGTTGCATTTTGAGTCAGACTGACAACAAAGTGCGGCCGCTTGGAGATGAGCCTGAGAAAAACTAAAAAGCCTGTGTCGCTCGTTTGCAGGAGGCGAGGCAGCAGTGCCGCGTTTGGCCTGGGGGAACGTTGTCCAAACACTGTTCGAACAGGGTCGTCCATTTGAGGCTTTGCTGTTTGGACAAAACTGTGTTCTGTTTTTAATCCTCTTAATCTTTTCAAAGCTGTGGCTTTCTAAAATGACTTGGCAGGTTTTCCTATTACAGTAGGGCCCACTTCAACATGACATCACCAGTGTAACTTAAAGGGAAACACTGCTGCATTCCAGCATTCGCAGCATCTATTGATTTTATGACAGGACTCCACTTTATATGTGTGTGCAGAATCACACAGCGAATCTATGCTGCCAACACTGTGATATTATTATTACAGTAATATGTTTACACACCCTGGTGAAGTCTCACTGGGGATAATCTGTTTTAATGCATAATCAGATTGTGATAGATATCCTTTTTTCAGAAACAGATATTAAATAGAACACAAACAGCATAGTTAGTTTAATTTGTAAGCATTCTGCTAATAACCGGTATGATCTCTCTGTGCAAGGGATGCATTCACTGTACCGACAAACCCGCAGGCAATTTTGTCTCCTTCATATTACATTTATATCCAACTGCACTGGCAAATACCTTACTATGATCTATCCTCAGCCTAAACAAAGAGCTTCGGGTGGACGCATCATGATCAGAAAAGAAGAACCAAATGCTTTAGTTGGCAGGATTTTTCAGGGAAAACAAATTCAATATGTTGGCGAAGAATTCAGGAATACATTTTCTCCAAAATGCAATGCATGTACATGCACAGCATTAATTAGCTGTGAGAGGCCGTAGTTTAGAATCAAGAATAATGCACCTGCAATATTAAATGTGCTGCAGGAAGGAGCTCTGAACACATCACTGACTTGAAACTTCTTTAGACATGCAGCAGATAGCATTCGTTTTCCTCTGTCCACCTGCTGGATTTAAGCCCAGTATAATATCTTCTTTTAGCTTTGGTCTCATCAGCTCCTGAGAATAATATATGGCTCTTTAGCCTCTAAATGCTCCTCTATGTCCCCATTTCCTGCGTGCTGCTTGGTGCTGGGCACGTTGTGTACAGCAGGTTTAGCAGGAGCATCCTCACCTTTCTGTTTTCCTCAGCGTCCTCCAGCTTGAATTTCTATTTTTCCTTGCTGTTAATGGCTTATAGCAGGCATTATGATCAAAGGAGACAATTAAATACATATTAAGCAGTTTTTATCTGTTTACAGCGCCCCTGACAGTGATTCGCATTAAGCTTAGTAAATATCTCAGTTGCAGCATAATGTCAGCGTATTTTTAAGCTTTCTTCATTGTATGTAACTATCAAGACAGCTGAAGTTTGTCATCAGAGTAAAAACTGGGGTTTCATGATGAAACACATTCTGTCTAAGATGATGGGATCTTTAACATTTAACTTGAGGGTCTATGAGCCCCTAATCAATAACCAAAAATCGCTTTTTTTAAGTATGTTTGACTGCCTGGTAAACATGACCTCTGTCCTATGTGGACAGGATACTCTGTCCCTTCTGACACTGGCAGTTGTAATTGTGCAATTTCAATTCAACAGTCTTTGTTTGACTGGATTTATCAGTTACTTAGAGCTTCAGAAATAATGTCTCCTGTTCTGAAAATGACATTGCCATCACTGTTAGTGACTAGCGCCAACATAATCCACATCCAATTAGTGTTGGTTTCTTCTCCCCGATTTAAATTGACTCAAAATTCCTCCTAATAAGGGAGGGCTGGATGTAGCTGCTCAGTGTGAGACGTGTAGCTGGCATGCATGTGGAGCCACGGGGGCTCAGGTTAGATCATAGGTGAGATCATACGTCCGCAGCATCTGGCTGTCTTGCGCTCCGGCTCGGTCGCGGCTCCATCACGTTTTGATGTCCTCTGGAAACATGTCAGAGCGTCTGTTCTTCAGCAGTTTACTGTTTTACAACTATAAATACAGCAGCTCATTTAGATCCGGAAAAAGATGCTTCTTGGCTCTACTTGAATGCAGCCTTTTCCTTTTCTTGCTTTTCTAATATTATAAATGTCAATATATCTGATCCAACAGCACAGCTGCTGTCATTAACTCGTATTGTTGTTTATTTCTGAGGATGTCGTCATCATAAAAGAATGATTTTATCTGCAGTTCAGCGGCTTGGTAACGACTGATCAAAGATGAGTCACCATCACATTTTATATTCATTCTGTTACCTGACAACAGACACAGACAAACATGTTAATGACATCAAGTAATTATGAATCCAGCTGCATTAAAACACGGAATAAGTGATCACAGAGTGCAGGAGCTTCAACAGGCTGTCTCACTCTCACTAACTACCAACACAACAAAACTGTGTACGTGTGAGAATGAACACAAATGAGCTCAGTTCACAGAAATGAACCCTGTAGCTCCCCCACCACTCAGATGAACGTTAGATGTTTTTATCTCGACTGGCTTCATGTTGAATTAAATAAAATCGTTCATGCTGACGTGTGCTCCCTCAAAAAAATTTGGATGCATGATACACAACTTAAACTAAATATGCATATTCCTTCCTAATGCCCGAGCTCCTGATTGCAGCCCCCGTGTTTGTCTTTATATTTCACAGCTTGCATGAGGGGAAGAGAAACTCGTCCTTTCCTCAACTTTGCTTAGATTAAACAGAGCTACTTAAGGAGGTCAGCAGTGCTAAAGAACAACACCTGTCCTTTCCTTTGTGACTGCCCATCTTCAGTCCTACAGCCAGATGGCATTCTGCACTTTCTCTGGCAGCGACCGCCTCTGTCCCCATGTAAAAAGCTGCTGGACGGGGGCTCTGCACTCAAAGCATATTCCAAACATCACCAAGTCCAATTTATTCTTGAGCGTGATCAGGAGGAGAGCATTCCTACTATTGCACGTGTGGAGTCCATCCTTGCGTTTCTCCAACTGGTCCCTATCAAATATTAATATTTCTGTGAGTGCAGAGTAAATGTGGATTATAAAAAGAAAGGGCAGCGTGACTTAGGAAATGTGCTTGAGAGGAGGACTCAGAGAAATGCGCGCACTAATCGAAAGACCTCCAGGTCAGCGCAAATATCTTGGAGAAAATGAGAATTTCACTTTTCGTTTTTATGAAGCCCGACTCGTCCAGACCATAAAAACGTCTCCCTTGCATCACTGAAATGCACAGTGGGAAATAAAGCTGGCGTCTCCTGTTTGAGGGGGGGGCGGCTGTGAGTCAAAGGTCAGCACTCAGGCTGAACTTCTTCTTCTTCTTGTTTGTCTTTATTGGTTTCTTGTTGTCATTACTATTTCATCTTCTTAAATGGGATGTCCAAGGTTGCAAGTGGTCAGTGAACACAGCTAACAACTAGACGTTTGGATAGAAAGCACCAAGTGGAGCTCATGAAACTTTGAATGTCCCATTTTGAGTTTGCAATGGAGCAAAAACTGCAGGTCCATCAGTCTCTGGAAAAAAAAAAAACAACCTAGAGCCTAAATTTCAGGAAATGAGGGAGAGAAGACGAACAAACAGAGTGTAAGCGAAGCCCACAAAAACATCCTGGAGTGATGGATGACGACGGTCAAACGGAACAACAGACATTTATCCTCCTTAGCGGCGCTTCTGTATACAATATGTAAAAAATAAACAAGTGCAGAGTTAAAGTCCTGAAAGAACCGTAAAGAACGAATATGTCAATAAGATCCAAACTACTCGCACCTTTATGTGAGCTTTTGATTCACAATTACAACCAACCTTCATGCCTTCCCTGTGGGCTGCAGTGTTCGATTGCCCCACGTCCACTTTGTGCACGAGGAGATAAGAGCGGGCCGCTCTTTAACAAACACAGCTCGAGCTGTTTGCACGTGGCTATCTGTGAGGCAGGTGTGCAGGGAAGCTTTGACTTTGTAAGCCATATTCAAACAGAGAGGGGATTACATCTGTTCTTCCGGCGCCAGAGAAGCGTCCCGCTGAGCCCAGGGGCTTATTTAACACAGGTTCGACACCGCCGACACATCTGTACGCAGCAGAACGGACAGAGATAAGGGGCGAAAATACTGAGCCGATCAGATATGGAAATGTGGGGGACGTGCTGAAGCAGTGCGGTGGGGAGATGAAGCAGGCCTGTGATTGACAGGACGGTGGGAAGACGCACGCTGTAGAGGAAGAAAGGGAGATAAAGGGAGAGCGAAGAGACAGAAACAGAAACGCCGCTTACGTGATATCATCAAATGTATTCATCTTGATTAACTCAGTATATATAGACACAGCCATATTCACCTGCAGTCGTTACTTATCACCATGTTTCCCAAGTTCCATTAAAATATATTAAAGGAGGAAATTTGCAGATGCTCGGTGAAAAAGCACGATGAAGAACATTTCCGGAGAGATTCACGATGTTGAAACGTAACCACCAGCCCATCCTTACACAACAACTTCACCCAGATGCTGGGGACTTGGTTTGAGGAAGGTGGATCCACCGCTTTCATCGTGATTGGAACATCTTCACAACTGTTCGAGGGATTGTGTGAAACTTTGAGGTGGTCCAGGCCGGATGTACGAGTGATTCATTTGTCATAATTCCTGTCATCAGAATGAATGTGGAGTTTAAATATCATACTGGAGTGAACTAAAACACTACTACTAGTGGGCCGTGGGTCATTTGGTACTGGGCCGCACAGAAAAAAAAAATAATTTCCATTATTTTTTTTTTTCACATAATTTGAAAACCAGGTGGTGCCTGACAGTGGCAGTCTGCAGCCAGGTCCTCTTGACATGATTAAAAAGTGGATTTACGTTCATTATTATTGTTATTATTATTATTAAAGAGAAAATACCACCGTTTTTAATGCCGATCTTATCATTTTATTTTGTTTTTATCTGCTACACCTTTAGACTGGGCCGTGAAAACATTGTCAGACATTAAACTGGGCCATGGAACAGGAAAGGTTGGGGACCACTGAACTAAAACATAGATCATATGTGTTTTCGAATTGTTTCAGAACCTACTACTAATATCTCTACTCTCTACTGCCCAAAAACAGGTCACGCAGCCTTATGTGTTGATTTTAGAGGCGTCAGTTATGCTAATGATGAAATCTCACAAACGTGCACTTCTGCGTGAACGTGTAATATTCATCAAGCCGAAATGAACGACTGACACCAGGTTTGTATTGCAAGATTTCCATTGTGCAACCCTGCAAACACACTGGACTAAGATGCTGAACATTACTTGCCGTTTAGAGCCTGTTGGCACATCCTCCAGCTATTATTACATTTCCTTCTGCTTTTTGGCTTTCACTTTAAAAAACTGTGGACTTTAATCCATCTGATAATTTCCTATCTTTACAATGAGTGCCAGCGTGGCTGCAGACTCTCACTTGTTTGTATCTGTATGGGGAAAAAAATTCAAGCATGGCAGGCAAAGAAGCTAATAATAAAATGCAGCTAACTGCATGAACTCAAGCCAACCCGACAATTTATGATTCAGCTTTTTGCCGTGTGTTTAACTCTCAGCTTTTAATGCATTGCAACTGTTGAACTCTGACCTCTCTATTCATGAGTCTCTCAGTTCTCTTTCAAAGCAGTGATTTAGAGCACCTTTCTATTTTCAAAGGTGGAGATGTGGCAGTTCGGAGTGTATATCTGTGTGTACGTTCATGAATAAGCATTTAACAGTGAGAAAGAGACAAACTGAGGGGAGGGGGAAAAAAAAAAGCCAAGCCGGCAAACAGGGGCACCCAGAGGCATGAATCATTCCAGCTGACAAGGAGACAAAGGTCTGAAACATGTAATAACTCAACTCTTACTGTGAATCTGTCACTGTGGTTTGAATGCTGAATTTTTACGCCAGTGTGTGTGTGTGTGTGTGTGTGTGTGTGTGTGTGTGTGAAGAGGGAGGGGGAGATGCTAAATTCTCCCACTTAAATGAAGGGCACCTCTGTGGGAAGAAGGATGGGTAGATTTGGCCCCCGTGGGATGGAGGGGTATTTGTCAGCGATGACGTCCTGGTCAAAATAATTCCAAGCTGATAGCGCTGGAGGAGACGCGAGGGAGAGAGAAAGAGAGAGAGAGAGCGGCAGGGCGAGGAAGTGGGCGAGAGACAAAGACGAGAAGAGGGAGAGAGAGAGAGAGAGGCTCAAAGGCAAGCAAGGAGGAGAGAAACTGAGAGAGTTGGAGAGAGATTCGTACCTCAGCTTACTTCTCACCATGAGGCTGTGCTGCTGTAGAGGCGTCCTGCTGTACTAACTGCATCATGCCGTCATGGAGACCAGTCTACGCTCTGTGGACAGAGTGCTGCATGTGTGTGTGTGTGTGTGTGTGTGTGCAGACACGGTTCGAGCAGAATCCCCCTGTGTGCAAACGAATGTCGTCTAATCTCTGTATGGATTCCTACACGAGTGCATGTGCTTGAGGGCGTCCTTGCACATGTCAGCACAAACTCCAGTATGTTAACACCCACACACACACACACACACACACAGGCGCACAACCCTTGACTCGGGCGGTGTAAGAAATATCCCCAAGGCCTGAATCAGTCAGGAAAGGCCCCGAATTCCTGATTCTGTCACTGATACAACACACTGTGACCTTGAGAGCAGAGAGCAACACTCGGCAGACGGCTCAGATTTTCAGCCCAGATTTGTGTGTGTGTGTGTGTGTGTGTGTGTGTGTGTGCGTGTGTCATGTCACATAAGATTCCCTCAATCTCACCAATCCATCAAGTCAGAGGCTTTGAAAGCTTTTGTGCTGGGGTGGAGGGGAAAGGTATTTTATTTACACCCCTGGGTGCGCCGTGTCAAGGTCGAGGGTGTAAATAAAAAAAAAAGAAGAAGTGAAAGGAGGAGTTTACATTCAAGGGAGAAGATGGATTCGTCCATTTATTTATTTATTTCATTGTAATAGTAATAGTCCATCCAGCTCAGCGAGGTAGCCCAGATGTGACTCTCCCTCACTACTTCCTCCCGCTCCTCCGGGGACACTCTGAGGCATTCCAGGATCAGATGGATATATAATCCCTCCAGCGTATTCTGGGTCTGCCCTGGGGTCTCCTCCCTGTTGGACGTACCTGGAATATTTTTTAAGGGAGGCAAACAGGGGGCATCCTGATAAGATGCCCAGAGCACCTTAACTGGCTCCTTCTAGTCCAAATGAGCCACTCGGAGCTCCCTCCGGATGACCGAGCTCCTCATGCCATCGCTGAAGGTGAGTCCTGAGGTGAGACCTCAGCGTGAGGGAAACTCAATTCAGCCACTTGCATGTGCAGCCATTCAGTCGCTGAATTAGTTTGCCTCTGATATATCATGCATGTATGGGTGCTAATAAATGAGCCGATGCTGTACTATGAACACAGGTGAGGGCTGAAATGTATTTTAAACCTGCAGTTAAGAAGCAACATCATCATTCTACTGGAGATGTGTTTGTGTTCACCTGATGAACGTTAAGTCAAAAGTCCTCCCTCTTTTAGCTCTGTTTTTGGTCTCCACCAGCTCCTGAAGGAAACATCTGGCTCTTTAGCTGCTAAATGCTCCACCAGCTAACTGTGTTAACTGTGTCCTCCGGCTGCTTGTTTGGTGCTGAGCAGGTATGAGATGGTATCTGTGGATCTGCTGCAGTGCTTTCGATCTTTTTTTTTTACTGTCCATCATGAGTCCAACAGTATTGAAGGAGTGCGACGCTAGCTCAGTAAGCTAGCTGTTGTAACCTTTTGTTTTTCCATTCATCTTGGACCTCACAGGGCCTGAGCTGACTCAGTATCAAGTGTATGTGGCACATGATTAAATATTATGCATCACAGCCTGACCAACAATGGATTTTTATGCTGATACAATGATTGATATTTGATATTTTAAAACATCTAATAACAAAATATACGCAGATGCTCATTTTCTTCACATAAACTCACAACATAAACATGCAGCTTTGATAAGGACCCTTTCAATGTGAGAATTTTTTGAGTAATTTTTAGTGAGATATGCACTGAGCGAGAATTTTCCAAGTGAAAAACAAACAAACCAAGCTACCCTGTTTCTAAATGACCTCAAGCATGTTTTAGCAGTTTTGCAGTGTTGTTTTTTTTTTTTTTATCAAACTTCCTGCTGCGGCTGAAAATGATGCGATGAGAGCGGCAAGACTGAACCAGAATAAAGAACATGTGAAACTCACTATGAAGCTGAAGCTGAGGGGAGCTGTGGATTCCTCTGATCATCAAGCCGGTTCATCGCTGTGAGCGACTCCTTTCACACAGTCATTTAACACGTTGTCATTATAAAAGCATTGACTATAGCTGCTATTACTTGGCTTTAATGCCTACCAGTGGTGAAGAGTAAAAAATAATGTTCAAAGGTAAACATAAGTAATGAAAGAGAGAATAGAAAGTAGAGAAGAAAACATAAAACCACAAAGAGCTGAAAGAAATAAAAAGAATGTGGAATAGATGAGAGCAAAACAATAATAATGATAATTCAGCCTTTTCATCTTCAGCGTATGAGCCATAAAATGAACAGATACATCAACTTGGTGAAGTGACTTCTCCCACTCAAACTCTGAATGTGTTGCTTTCTTTATTTCCATATTAAATGCCTTTTTTAATCAGAAGCAAAGTGTGAAATTGATGTAAAATGTGTGTAAGAGCGAGTGTCGCTGCTATTCATTGAATAATCCCTTCATTGTTTTCACATGCATTCATTTAGTGGAAACACCATTTTTCCAGGCGAGTGTAATGAAAACATACAGTACACTTTATCTTGCTCCTATTCACTCTCTCTCCATCTCTTTTTGTTTTCTCACTCAGTAAAACTGATGGATTTTCCGAAGGTGCATAATGTGCATGTCCACTGTGGTTAGTGTGGGCCTGTCATTAATGAATTCTTCCTGTTAACGACTAAAACTCTGCATGCACACAAAGACAGAAACGTGCAAACGCTCTCTTTTTGTCACGCCTATAACGCTGTGCACGTGCTGGTTCGTTGTCATAAATCTAATCTGGTGAAGCCACTCCCATTTTGTGCTGTAAGTGGACACAGACACCTGCCTGCTCCGCCTCTCAAGGGGAAAAGTAACTGCAGAGGGCTGTTTGTAAGGCTAGTGAAGCTAGATGAACACAGCCGACGCCTGGACGACTGAGCAGGCCACGGCCAGCTAACGTATGTAGGTATGAGGTCGGGTCAGCCTGATACCAGTGTGGGGCTTGATGATTGGTCAAAAACATCATTTGATCTGATCACACCATGAATGCTGCTGAGCAAACATACACACACACAGAGATGCACACATCCCCATACCTGCTGCCATTTTTTTCATCTGTCCACCTGCTCAGCCAGTACTTTTCCACTCACGCTCTCCTGGCTGGCCACGCCCACCTGTCCACTCACCTGATCCTCACTCCCAGTCAGCCCAGTATTTAAGCTGCTCTCACACACTCCCTCATGGCCAGATTGTTCTTTGTGTCCATGCAGGACTCTCCAGCCTTTGACTGTCTGTTCTCCTGTTCCCTCGTTAACACCTCAGCCTTCTGTCTCAGAGTTTTGCTCTGCACTTCCTGGTTCCTTGTTTGCCTGTGATTGTTTGGTGCTGGCCTCACAAACATTTCAATCTGCTTAAAAAAGACTGAACTGAGTGAGTTTCCTCTGCTCACTTTGTGCTTTGTAACAACGAATATACTGAGAGACTTTATTCTCAAATGTGTGGCAGCTTATCTGTCCCTGCCAAGCCTTAGATTAAAGTCAGTAAGACTATCTCTGTGTGCTGGTGGTACTGCATTTGGGTCCTAAACACACTCGCTGCACACAGTCGTGTTTCCTTCATTTTTTGGGATCTTACATAGACTTCCATTCATCTCCACAGCCATAACCATTACTTTCCTAACCCTAACCCAAGTCTACAGCCTAAAATGTATTAATGTACATTAATGGGGACTTGTTTTGTTCCCATAAGGAAGGCACAACCCCAGAGTGTGACTGTAAACAGATTTATGTCCCCAAAACATGAGCAATACACATCAGCACACACACATCAACGCACATGATGAGACTGATTCATTGAGGTTTTTAACTCTTTATGAATAATATTTAATTCATCTTTGATTGCTGCCTATTATTTACTCATGAATATTAACTGATTTCAAACATCCAAGGTTACGAGGAGTTGTAATGTGTATGTGAAAAAATGTATTTTGTGTGTGTGTATATGAGGTCACTTGATGTGCTATCGAATACTGGAAGATGACACAATCTGTCCACGAGCAACTCTACAGATGACAATTTACACCTTTATCTCATCTGTTTAATCAGAATAAAAAATCTCATCTGGGCAGGAGGCTAGCAGCTCAAGGCTACAGTAGCTGAGACAAGGATAAAACACCCAAATCTCCAGCTCAGTTGTCAGTGGTCACCCGGCTTTGACGAGGAGGTGAGTATGTATGGAATGAAAAAGTGATGTCTCTCATTCCGCTGCATTTATTTTGATATATGTTTTTTAAACTGAGTGCAAAGTCTGAAGTATTAAAAGAGGCTTTAAAAATGCATCCAATTCTGTGTGAGAGGCAGAACTCATTTTGCTGAGATGCCAAGACGAGTTCAGAAAGTTCACATTCATCATCGCGGGGCCACACCGGCTCTCACAGCAGGCTTTCAGACGTCAGGCAGACAGAATGGGCGTCTCGCTGCGGAGGGCCTTCAGATCTGCTATTGATGGCCCACTACCGATTAAAGGAACTGAAGAGGAAAAAAAAGCAGCGAGCACTCCTGCCTCTCGAACGGCGAGAGTGAGTTACAGCATCTGCAAACAAAATGGACTTTTAATAGACACACAGACATGCCGACTCATGCATATGCACGCGCTCAAGCGTGGGCACATGCATGCACACGCAAACACACAAAACCATGTTTCTGTGCCAGCCCCGAATGTGGAAGAACACGCCAACAGTGGCACTTCTGCTGTCATAAGCGATTTAGCTTCCATAACCGCTAAACCAAATCTAAACTGAGGCTTGCCAAAAGTGGAGTGAAGGCCCAATTTATTTTATTGAAAATGATACGTCTCCAGCGATTACTGTTTGTGATAAATGCTTCGCTGTTCAGCCAAAGGCCTCCTGAGCTCAGGTTGCATTTAATAATTTCATTCTGTCTGTCAGCAGAGCAGCATCTTTTTCCCTGACACACACAGGAAAAGGCATCATAAATATATTTTATTTATGACACTACATCTAAATGGCTTCTTTTCTCTACAGGTGCTTGCTTGCGTTATATCTGCCTGTAAAATGCAACCATTTCTTATGAAGGTAATCACGGGTTTCATAGATGCTGTGATGGTCCCGCCACATGTCTGTGTGCTGATGGAAGCCAACGATGAATTTTTCACAACCTCAAACTGTCAAAACATCAATATCCATCCCAGGGAAACAAATAGACACCACTTGTACAAAAGAAGAAAAGGTCAAGAGGTACATCTGTTTAACATTTACACCTTCTCCGATATCAGTCACTGTCAGGGGATTGAAACAATGATAGCGCAGTCAAAGAGAGAGACAGGGAGGATGAAAGACAGACAGGCCGTCCGACAAAACGAGAGCCAATGTCCGTCTTCACGCTGCACGTTTATCTGCTGCTGTTTACACAGAGCACCAGGCTGCGCAGAAGCGCCTCTGACGTGTTTTCGCTCCGTCTCAAGGTGAGTCATTGAGATTCCACTCGAGCTCAGAGCAGCACGTTCGCACAGACATCTTCAAATTCGACCACGGTTAAATTACATGCATCCAGGACGTATAAAATGTTGCACCGGCTAAAGAAGCCCGTCCATTTCCAGAGGAAGCAAACTGTGTGATAGCAGGGTTGTTGTTTTTCTAGGAGAAATGAGAGTTGGTGGATCGAGATGCGCTCAAGTCCTGTTAATTAAGTTTCAGCAAGTCACTTAAAAGCCCCAAAAACACATTTTTATTTTAGATGTGTGAAGAATAATAATAGTTTTGGATCCTATATGAAAAACACAGTTTGAAGTTTTAAAGTTTTGTGTCACATCAGATTTTCTTTTTTTTCCTGCTGTTCTCACTGGCTTGAAGTGGGTGGTGCTCAGTTGGAAAAAGATGATGTCAGAGTCTCTGCACCAATCAGGATTTAGCTACTGTTGAATAAGAATCTGATGACGGTTGGTTGTTTGGATCAATTGTGATGTGAGTTTCTGTGACAGTAAATACCTAAAGATGTTTTTTAAGTTTAAGTTTGATAGTCATAAATCTAAAATGTTATAATGAAATACTGAAATACTATAAATTGAAATACTACTGTGACATATTTCACTGAAGCATGTGGTCGAGATTTAGTTACCAGAGGAATTTAAATCACAACCCTCAGATTTCATTGGATCGCTCAAAAATGAATGTAGCTTAGCTAATACGGTGAGATACAGAGCTGTAGAGTACTCCTCAGGAGGAGGAGGAGGAGGAGGATTCAGAGTTTGAAGATGAGTTTTACAGGACAAGAAGTGAAAAGTATCTGGATGTAAAATGACTGAAAAATGATTTTTTTTAACACAAATGTAGCGTGCAGTGAGATAAATCAACAACCAGTGCTGACACACAGGATTAGAGGGATTGAAACTTTTTATTTATATAAATATATAGAAAATATATTTTTCATTTCACCATCTTTAAAGGTGTATGTGTGGTGTTCACTGAGAGAGGCACCTCTAAATTCACACATTTGCACACTACATTTCCCTCTTTATTACATTATGATGGTTCATATCTGACATTAGTCATGTGATATACAAGTTGCTCTGATTAGGCTCTAGGTACTGTACAAGGTCTGGGCCTCTGTGGAAACATGGTGGTGCAACATGGCTGCTCCCTGTGGAGAGATAAGCAGCTCATTCTAAGGTCACGAAAACACAGAGATTCTTATTTTCAGGTGATTAAACACTAATGAAGCATAATAATGAACATTAGATTTCATGTCTGACAATAAATCCCCTAAATCCTGCACACCAGACCTTTTAAATCCAGTAGTGTGAATTATATGCCATAAACTCCACCAAAGCTATAACGGGAAAATATTTGTGAGCCAGAGATCTGTGCTCTTTGTGTGCTCTTCATCATTCTGTTATTCTGTGCTTTGGTGGTGTATAATATATTGTACATGTGAATTAGACTTAAAGGATTAATTGTAATTATTATTTTTAATTATAAGGTTCACTGTTTTACGTATTTCTTCTGTTTGGCTTATCACTTTGTAGTCACCTGTCAGGTGGAGAGGTACTTTAAAAGTGTGTCATTTTATGTTTCACATTTTTGATTGATTATCTTTCTGCATTATTGGTGCTATATTTACCCAAAGTGGGAAAATCACATTTCTGTGTCTGACAGCAACTTATGAAACACTTGATCTAAATCATACAGAGCTTACAGAGGAACAGAAATTGTAACTGGGGCCTCAGATGTCATGAATAATGACTGACAGGTAAAAGCAGCTTGATAACCAGATGTCCTGTACTGTAATACCCTATACGAGATCAATAAACAAGACCTGAACTCGAATCAAACTGAACTGCAACAGAACTGAATGACTTAAGCTGAACTCAGCAAAACATAACATGACTGGCCAAACCAGTTCTAATTATATAATAATTGACTAGAATGAGGACTCAGGTGCAGAGTTAAAGAATAGCAGATTTTATTTCACACAAAACCAATGACCTCTTCGACAGGCGTGAAAGCAATGGCTATGAAATTATTCTAGATCAATGATTTCTAGACTAGTTTGCGGTCAAAACACAAAGGGAAACAAAACACAAAAAGCTCTGATAAGAGGAATCGAGGCTATAAAACTTAGATAACAGAAATCGCTCCAGAAGGAGGAAAGATAACAAAGCTATCAAAATTAACCAACAAAAGAAATTCACTTATACAGATACCAAAATAAACTCCGCTACTAAATGTCGGAGGACTACAAGGAGGTCTATGATTCGGCTATGAAAAATCTCGAAAGAAAACAAAGACTAATAAACGTTAACAACATAAATCCTCACAAAGAGGACTATGATTCTACAAAGAAATAACAAAGGAACACAAAAATCCCAGAACTAGACTATGAAACTTTAACAAACAGAAAACGCTCACGAAGAGGATCAAAGGCTTACTATGAAACTCAAGCTGTGGCTGTGGATCTATGGTGGGCACGGGTGAAACGACCTTTGGACAAAAACACACTGGCTCAAGACAAGGGAGATGCAGACTATTTAAACATGAAGGGTAATAGGCAACAGGTGGAGACAATAGGTAATCAGGCTGACGCACCTGTGACACGTGAGGGAGGGCAAGTGCTCTGAAACGAGAGGAGAGTTAGGTTTACAAAATAAAACAGGAAATGACAAGACAAAAAACCCAAGATGAGACAAACCTCACCACGGTGTGACAATAATAAGTATTTATATTTATTATATTTGTCACTTCAGACTGTGTTTAACACCTCTGTTAGCACTGAATCGTTAATTTAAGGTGATTTGAGCTGTAAATTACACAGTGAAGTGGCACAACAGCATGATCAGAATCCCATTGGCTATTCGATGTGTCAGTCACCTGCAAAACCGATTGTGATTGGCCTGATCTTCAAAAAGAAGAGGAGGAGGAGGCCCTTCTGCTCAACTCCCACTGCTATTGGCTTTTCTGGTTGCTAGTCTTCAAATAGCAGCTTGTGATTGGTCAAGTGACGTGTCATTTGAATCCTGTGTACATGCTTCAGGAAGTTGTGAGGGGGAATACACGAGCACATGGCCTGTTAATTTAAAAGGAGAAAACATCCTTCTGTGGATTATGATCATGTTTTGGACTAAATATCTTTACTGCAGTGGATCTTCTGGACCTTTGTGGATGTTTCCAGACCGTTTTGTCAGAGTATGATTGATCTGTGGATCACTGAGACATGTAATCGGTGAGTTGCCTCAATGTTACTTAAATTTTTAAACGGTTGTTTGTCTGCTGTTGCCGTTTATTGTGCCTGCTGTTGTTGCATCAGTTGACTCACAGGAATCTCAGTGTAGCTTTTGTATCAACACACGGGAAGAACAATAAACAATTCATAAATAAACCATCCACCCGCAGGCGGGCTGTTGGAACAGTTAGAGGAAAAAAATCCTTAATTCTGATTCATCAGGCGTTTACACACACACAAAATCTCATTTTCTTCGTTAAGACTGTGTTGCTGTGGTGTAATTGACGAGCAAACAGTCTAAACAAACAGGTCGGTGATCTGTTCTATTCTGAAGCCCAATTTAATAATAATAATAATCTCTCAAATCATTCAGCAGCCTTGGTGAATGATACAGCTGTGCATAATATGCTGCTGTTGTATTTGCCTGGAAACTAAAGGGTCAACCTAAGGAGAAAAAAAAAAAAGCATCAGGAAAGGGTCACTAAAAGCATCATTACCACAATGCTTTTGGAAAAAAGGCTCACACTGTGTAATGCAAAGTCAACACATCATTTTGGACTTCCAAGTAATACAACCACACAGTCCTCCTCCGCCTGCAGGATGCCCACAGCTGTGTCTCTGGGGAATAAAGTTGAGGATTATTGGTGTTGCTGCAGAATTACATTTGAAATTGCTTCTTTGTTCTGTTTTTTCCCTGCTGGTAAGGAGGGGCAGTGGTGGTGATGGTGAAAGCGAGGCTGCAGAGATGTTTAGGTGATGGAGGAGCTGGTTCTTTTTGTTGTTTCCCCCCCCCCCGCTCGTTGTACACCGCTTCTGTCTGCAGTATCGCTTCTGATCTCAGTAGGGGTTGCCAAAAAGGCAATCTTTTCTTTCCCGGTGTCTGAAAAACAATTCAGCATGTCTTGATATCATACAGCATATCTATATGTGCAGCTGTTTGTGTGTGTGTGTTGTGGAAGTCCATGCCACGAAGTTAAGATTTCATATTCACTTGTAAAGACGTTTAGCTTCTGTTGAGTGCAACAACAGAATATGTTTCAGTTTCTAGGTGATCATTAGTAACAGTGGTGTGATGTGGATCCGTGCAGCCAAAACCATTTGGATAATCTAACTTCATTACACCTGGTCCATAGAAAGGTCGTTAACGTAACAGCATACTGAGCAGCCGAGCAGCGCTCAGAACATTCATTTAAATTCAGTTAAAGTCATCATGCTCCAGCCTTGGGGAACCTGCCCATAAGTCTTCAAATGAAAGAATAAAGTTTTTTACTTCTCATCTTGCACAAAACCATGACCTTTCTTCGGCCATCTTAGGCCTGACTCACGAAGTGAGATTAGTCAGCTGTCCTTGGGCTTACCTCATCACTGCAGGGCTGGACCAATCAAAGCCGGACCAGTCACCTTGGTAACCTATGCTGCGCGGCTCTGAACTACTGCCCAATCAGCTCGGCGGAGAGACCGAGTCACCGCTCCGTCAGGATCCTGACATTAACAGAGGCACTGACTTAACATTCAAAAGATGAGCAATAAAGAGCAGCAGTTACAAGTTTACAGATCACTTTGCCTTTCTGACATTTATACGAGACAGAAGAAACGTTTGCTGAAACCATCGTCCAGCGTCTGCGCTGGAGGAAAATGGATGAGGCTTATAGTTCCATAATGACCTTCCAAACTTGTCTTCTCTTTGAAGTGTACTAATGTGCTAAACACAAACTCTAAACTCGTAATATATTATGTGCAGGGCAGCATTTTCCCACTGAAGTAAGAGCTACCTTTTTGAGTAGGTCGTTGGGGTCATGCAGGACTTAAACAACAGTTAGTCCTGAGCCCTGCGTGCCTCGGTTCAGGCAGCAAACACACTTTTTTTTTAAGATTTATCAAAGACCACAATCTTTTCCCTTAAAGAGCACTCCATCTTTTAGCATTGCAAAAACATCTATCCATACATCTCACTCGATGCAGCAGAACCAGCTGTATCAACCTCTTTATTCCACACATCCTTCCTCCTTGTCAAAATCTGGCACCTAAATTACCCACACTGCAACTAATCCTATACTTCAGTAAGAGAGTCAGGTGTGTTACACTAGCTTAGAGCAGAGTCATTCACACGTCTAATTTAAAGAGAAATGTCAGGTTCTGGCTTAATATCTAGTATCCAGTAGTGTTGGCAGGACTTGCTCTCAGGAATGAGTAGATAAAAAATACATTTTTTGTGTTGTACATTGGAAAGAAATGACATTTTTAAATGGGTAATTTAAAGGACTTTGAGAAACATTTATGAGGGTAAAACCAGAAAATGAATGTTTATTTGCTTTGCGTGTGTTCCTGTGATGGTGTCTTGATGTTATGTCTTTATCACGCTCATAGATCCCCTGTGGTGTTTCATCACTTAATCATCCGTGCACGTCCATACCCACACGTTTCATCAAGCCAGTATGCACCAAACATAACAAGGTGAACATGTTTCCATGCATCGTTTTTACATTTCATCAGTGCCAAGGAAATTACCACACACACACACACACACACACACTCTAATCAGTCCGTTTGTTCTGAGGTGTCTTTGTGATTCCAGCCCCCTCAGGGGTGTAGGCTGCCAGCATTGTCTTCATGTCACATTTTCCTCAGACTTCGTCTTCGTCAGTGACAATCGGCCATGATACAGCAGCTGATTTTCATTAAACTCCTACTTTAGCCTCCGGGTACGAAGTAGCACCGTTCATAGTAATTATGTCTAGTTTGTTGTGTGCAAGTTCATTGTTGACCTTGAAATCAGCGTGTGTGAGAAAATAATCTCAACTCAAGAGTCAAACTCCATAAATGGGCAAAGAGGTGTAGCGTGGGTGGAGCTGAGGTGGGCAAAATGAGAATTAATTGCTAAAACCTAGTGGCTGGCTGTCACTCAAAACCGGCCATGCCCAGAACTATTCACAACTTTGAACTTAAATAGAATTTTAAACAAGTGGGTTATCTAGAACTTCACCCCCTTCAGGTATAATGAATGGGGAAATGAGATGAAAGCTAAATTAGCTAGCCTGAAACCAGGTTGTAGACATGTAAATTTGGGCATTTTAATGTGGGGGTCTATGAGAATCAACTCACTTTTGGAGCCAGTCATAGGTAAGGAAGGGAAAAAAAGGGTAATCAATTAATTGCATTGTATAATTAATGTTATGTTATATTTTGGCTAATAATGTTCATTATTTTTATGGACAGAATTTCTAGGCACAGCCAAGGACCGGAGGGAGTCTGGTTTGGGGACCACAGGATCTCATCTCTGCTTTTTGCGGATGATGTTGCCCTGTTGGCGTCTTTGAACCAGGACCTCCAGCATGTGTTGGGGCGGTTTGCAGCCGAGTGCAAAGCGGCTGGGATGAGAATCAGCACCTCCAAGTCCGAGGCCATGGTTCTCGACTGGAAAAGGGTGGCTTGTCCCCTCTGGGTTGGGGGAGAGCTCCTGCCTCAAGTGGAGTTCAAGTATCTTGGGGTCTTGTTCACGAGTGAGGGAAGGATGGAGCGTGAGATTGACAGGCGGATCGGTGCGGCAGCTTCAGTACTGTGGTTGTTGTACCGGTCCGTCGTGGTGAAGAAGGAGCTGAGCCAAAAGGCAAAGCTCTCGATTTACCAGTCAATCTACGTTCCTACCCTCACCTATGGTCATGACCGAAAGAACGAGATCTCGGATACAAGCGGCTGAAATGAGTTTCCTCCGCAGGGTGGCGGGGCGCTCCCTTAGAGATAGGGTGAGGAGCTCTGTCATTCGGGAGGAGTGGCTCTACTCAGAGTAGAGCCGCTGCTCCTCCATGTCGCGAGGAGCCAGCTGAGGTGGCTCGGGCATCTTTACCGGATGCCTCCTGGATGCCTTCCTAGGAGGGTGTTCCGGGCATGCCCCACCAGGAAGAGGCCCCGGGGAAGACCCAGGACACGCTGGATGTCACTCGGCTGGCCTGGGAACGCCTCGGGGTCCCCCCTGAAGAGCTGGAGGAAGTGTCTGGGGAAAGGGAAGTCTGGGCTTCCCTGCTTAGACTGCTGCCCCCGTGACCCGGCCCCGGATAAGCGGAAGAAAATGGATGGATGGAATACCGGGTCCTGTGTGGGACGTGGTTTGTGTATTTTTTATGCATCCAGCCTCAGGACTTATCCATGAACAGACAAAGAGGCTGTTTGCCCCCTGTCATCATGTAAATCACTTTCTATACACAGCTGAGTGAGGTCCATTTGCCGAGGAGGACCATGACATGTTTAAAGCAATAAAAAAAAGCTGGTAAGAGGTTGTAAATATCAGAATAGTGTAATAAACACTCACCAAAACAAACAGTAAATATTCTTTGTAAAAGCAGTGAAACAGGGTCTGGTGGATTCTGTACAGAAAGGCTGATGTAGCTGTCTCTGAAGAATCGACCAGACCAGCACTGCGTGGTCTGCTTGCTTTATGGCTGAACGCACGTCAGCATTGCCACTGATGTGTGTTATTGATGCACAAATGACTTCCCACAGAGACCGAGATTGTGACAGCTTCCTCAGAAACACTCCAGCACAATTAGATAGAGGGATGATGGATAGATAACAATCCTGCCACTCGCTGAAGGAGGCAAAGGGAGGGGGCAGGGTAAATAACTAAATTATAATTGCTATTTCTTCTTCTTCTTCGTGTGTGTGTGTGTGTGTGGAGTAAAACAGTCCCAGCAGGCTACCGTCATCTGTAAAGAGAGCTGAAGGTAGAAATGCAAGAAGGATGAAAAAAAAACAAGAACAACAACCCTGGACTGAGAGGCACAAACGTCCCAATCAATCAGCCCACAGGCACAAAATTACCTTCAGTTGATAAGCTGTAATGAGTGGGGGGGGGCAGTGTCCACTGCAAATAATATTAGCATATGCAGTAAGCGTCATGTTGGAGCCTGCAGCTCCACAGCGATCAATCTGGCATCTCAGTGGACTGAAGTCTGAAAAAAGTCACCCAATCCACGCGACAGGAAGTGCTTTGACTTTTAATCATTCCGACATTTTCAGAATAAAATGCAATTTTGTTTGAATGCGACTGGTCGCACACACTTCACAGGAAGTCAGTCACGCTCGGCGCAGTCTGGCTCTGAGCAGCGTTTCCAGCTCTCGCATGCGACACATGCTTTCACCTTCACCATGAACCAACAGCAGGGACGAGCAGGCGATGGCGTTGTGGTCAAAGTCGCTCTGGTGCCTGAGAGAGAATCCCCGCCGCTGTTTGGCGCCAGCTCAGCCGGTAAGTGCAGTCAGCTGCTATTAGCAGTTAGCTCCCGAGCTAGCAGGACAGTCAGTACATCACCAAGCTTCTGGAAACAAAAACTCAGCAGAGACTCTGGGATTAATCTTGTCGTACCACCTTCTGGTGTGACCAGGCCTTAAAGGATAGCCTTTGTTTTTTACAACCCGAACCTTATTTGTAGCATTAAATACGACCATTTACTCACCCAGACAACTTTGGCGGCATTTGGAGTCGTTTTGAAGAAATTAGCCCCAGAGGAGCGGCGCGTATATCCGTATAATGCGAGTACTCGGGGCATCCATGCGCAGCCTCTATATAACGCATAATCTGCGGAAACTTGTTCATATTCCAATATTTTGTTATGATATGCTGGCGCTATTCCCCTCTGAGCCCGTGGTGGCATGTTATCAACATCCAGCATCTCTAGGCAACTACCTCTGACGTGGATGATGTCGTTTCCGAACGCCGGGCACTGCGAGCAGCCAGCCACAACACGGCTAACTCTGCGGCGGTCGGCTACGAATACGCAATAACGAACCATACTGTGCCAAACTACATACTACTACATACGTAAACTAGCCGACCGCCGCATTCAGAAATGACATCATCCACGTCAGGGGTAGTTGTCTAGAGACGCCGGATGTTGATAACATGCCACCACGGGCTCAGAGGGGAATAGCACCAACATATCATAACAAAATATTGGAATATGAACGAAATTATGCGTTTATAGAGGCTACGCACGGGTGCCCCCGAGTACTCGCATTATACGGATATACGCGCCGCTCCTCTGGGGCTAATTTCTTCAAAACGACTCCAAATGCCACCAAAGTTGTCTGGGTGAGTAAATGGTCGTATTTAATGCTACAAATAAGGTCCAGGTTGTAAAAAACGAAAGTTATCCTTTAAGAGACATGGACATAATTTCAATCATATGAACAATCAAATGGACTTGATGCACGCAATGCATAAGCAGGGCTTGTAAAAAAAAAAAAAAAAAAAAAAAAGTGACAATATACAGTAGACAATGCAGCAGGTTTGAAGCATCTGCAAGAGAGAAAAAAAAATGTGTGTGTGTGTGTGATGCCTTTCTGACAGCCATTTGATCTGAGCATGTTCGAGCTGACTGACCTGGACTGCTCTCTGCTTGCTCAGGTCAAAGGTCAGATGAAGCCACGTGACTTGTTTACTTCTGTAGACGCTGCAGCCCATTTGTAAACCTCCCTGCACCATACGCAGCGTGAGAAACAGACGCGCACACAAGCCTGGAACATCATTTTCAGATCGATTTCAGCTTCTCTTTCAACTCTTCTTCTCTGTTTGAGCATTGATTTGACCAAAAAAATACTCTTCGCTGCAACTCACCACTAAACCTGTCGCACAATTTGGATTTTACCACATCAGAGAAACAACAGTTGAATAAGCTGCAGCTGCAAAGAGATTAAAAACATCAATACTTGGCAGAAATGCACAAGATCTGTTCAGGAACAAAGAGATGATGGCGATCGCCGAGTGGCTCCTGAACAAATACAAGAGCATCGTAACACATTTACAGGCCGTCTGTTTTTTCAGCTTTCCTGTCAGACTCACATCTGATTTCACGGTGAGAAATTAAGTTAGCGACAACAAGATCATTTGTCAAAAGGTCACAAGGGTGAGACCTGGTCTGGATGGTCTGCCTGCCTGTTAAAGGGATTCAAAATGCATCTTAAAGTTCAGGTTGGTATGTGTCCGAGCAGGAAAATGATGCTCCTGGAACAGTGAGAGTGAACCTAAACAGCCAGGCAGCCAATAACTGACATCCCTAAAGAACATGTGTAATTTTCTGAAATATGTTTTCAATTTAAAAATAATGTTTTTAAGTTGTCACACAATGAAAGTAGAAGTGCAAGCACACATACAACAGAGACCCTCTGCACATACAGTCTTTATAAGCAGTGCTTTTTTACATAGTAGGTTTCCTGTGATTGCATCATCTGCTTTTCTGGCACGTCTGGATGCTTTATGGACGCTGACATCTCAAGGTCAACCGCTCAATCAGGATGACGGGCACGTCGAAAGCGAGAGTCATTCATTGTAAAATGAATTGTG
The DNA here is from genome assembly GCF_017976325.1 of Chelmon rostratus. Classification (NCBI taxonomy): domain Eukaryota; kingdom Metazoa; phylum Chordata; class Actinopteri; order Chaetodontiformes; family Chaetodontidae; genus Chelmon; species Chelmon rostratus. The sequence continues at coordinate 24,352,766 of NC_055670.1, read as the reverse complement.
ATAGTGATAAAGCACAAAAACGCACAGTGTGGTTTGAAACTAAAGCTGCGTTGGACATTGTTTATTTCACAATCGCCACACTGTGAGTGATGATTATATGTGATTATAATGGTGACTTTGATAGACAGCTCCACATCTGATATCCTCACCTCAACACCTTCCTAAAGCTGTAAGAGTCCCACACTGTAATGGCCTTTCTCAAAATTCATTAGGAGTACAAGTACAGCAGCTATTTCAAAGCTTGTAATTTTCTCCATCCATTACAGTGCGCTCTTAATGCGCTCTTATTCACATATTTACTTAATCATATTGCAGCAGCGTTTTAATGGCCGGGACATATAGACATACTTGTTAACAAGTAAATTTAATTAGATGAAAGCTAACGGAAAGTAGGCATCAAAGGAAATATAAAGGGGAGCCATAAGCATGAGTGCAAATAATGAAACTTATTAGTTACAGTGTGCTTTCTAAAGAAAGCAGAGGAGGAAAGTTCCTGAAATAACCGCTCACGGTGCTTTTCCACGATTGCCAGGGATGAACATCGAGCACATGCCAGCTGCCTGAAAGCACGCAGAGCATCTGAACAATTAGGAGATAGAAAACACAGCATATTTTAATAACTCTGTCTGTGAGGTCTTGTTGGCTTCGTACCGTCGATAAAAAGAAACCTTATCGTATAGAACAGCGAATCCACAGATGTTCGAATGCGCTTTCCTTTTCATCACAAGTCGACTCCATCGAATAGTTTAGTAGTCTTATAGTTTCAGAGCGTTCTTTAAACCTCCAAAGAGGATTATTAAAGTAGATCAAGGTCTGGCCATGCTTCATCGACTGTGTTTTTGGACTTCTGCAGAGATGTTTCTCATGACAGCTCGTGGAGATTTACTTAAAATATCCATCTAACAGCTATTATTGGGATGTGTAAGACTCTTTGTTGGTTGTCATTAAAAGCCAGAATAAAAAGGCTTTATGTAGTAAATAGGTAAAGTCAAAGTAAATAAAAGGCTGTGTGGGTGTAGCCTGATCAGATTTGACGTGGCAACAAAGGCAAACGACCCGACACATCTGATTTGGGTTCAGATAAATCCTGACTGGTGCGCAGAAGCACATGACCCCGCCTTTCACCAGCTGAGCCCCGCCCACTTCAAACCAGAGAGGATAGAACAGAAAAACACAAATACAGAGACGCCTGTATATGAAAGAACCAGAACTGTTCAAACTTGAAAATGTGGAGGGCTTGAATGCAGTTCATGTTTAAAACCCAGTTCATTTGAGGCCATATGCAAACCTCTGAGTATTTATGAAGACGCTCTGATCTGGTCGTGAAGTCTCCACTGACACAGGTAACGACTGAAGAGCTGCTCTTAAAATGAATATGTATATAATTGAAACGTGAAAGGGGTCGTTAATGGTGACAACCCTGCAGAGAACCATCACCTGCCTGCAGGTTTCCTGAGCTCCACTGAGCTTTTAGCCTCTTTTAGCCGACTGTTTGCTGCTTCTGGCCTTTTCAGAACATAACCTCACACACTGCACGCTTCCTGACCAGCACTGAATGACGAATATTGGTCTTATATTGGTTGATGGACTAAAACACAATCTAAATGAGTGCTAATGCAGCTCTGTGTATGCTGGATGTGTAAATAAGACATTTTTTGCTGACATTTGAACAGCAATAATAGAGAAATGTTGTCTTTTTAAATATCAGTGGACAAAAAGGTCAATTGATGCAGCTTAAATACTGTTAAATTATTGTCGGAACAATGATTTTAATGTGTTCATGTATTATTGTTATGATTTGATTTGATTTATTTGCATTCCTGATTTCCTGTGTGTGGTTTTTGGCGTCTACACTTACAGCACAGAGAAGTTATCCTGTCCGAACTCTCAAGACAAGAAACAAACAAACAGTAACATTTGTTCAAACAGTCACTAAATGATTACTCAGTTCATGAATGCTTTTACGTTTGTGTTTGTTAATCACCTTCGAGCAGCTTCTCTGGAGAACAGATCTTGTGTTCGAGCACATACGTTTCTCAACAGTTTAACCTTGTTGGTTGAACTTTTTCTCCTCATCTTTTCGTTGATGCCAATTCAGCCTTTTCCTGGCACGTGTAGGCAAAAAGTGTGTGTGTGCGTGTGTGTGTGTGTCGAGCATGTTCAAGTTCCAAGCTTTTGTGACAAACAACACCAGTTGGCCTGATTTGGCTTCAATCACTTCACATGAAAAAAAGTGTTCTTGATTGCTATTATAGTTCATTGAAAGTAAAGTCTGGATAAAGTGATGAGTTGCTCTGCCCATTAAATGCAGTGTAAAAGGTGGCTTCATGACACCAGAGGAACTTTTCATAACACAGGCCATCTGCGCGCTGATTTATATATAGAAAAGTCTGACACTGAGTCAGCTTCTACCATTTATCAGATTTATCACTTAATGAGTCATTGCTCTACTTCCTGACTTCTGTGTTGACCTTAGAACAACGTGCACTGGGGACAAATCAAAGCGGCAAGTAGCATTTCTTCAAAAGTTTGCAATTGACTGACTTTACTTGGAAGCACTTCCTTCTGTCTTCACTGTTTTTACACACAAACACACTCACATGCTGCACGCACGCACACACACACACCTCGTTTCCTCTGCTCTTGCAATCGATGCATGTGAGTCAAACTACCGGTTCAGCTTCCTTGTTAAAAAGATACAAATCAGCATAATTGAGAGCAGATGGTGTGGAAGTATGTGTGAGCGGAGAGGGGCACATTACAGGACATTTGTACCTGAATGAGGCCTGTGTTACGAGGTGAAGTGGGCACTCCGTGCAGCCAGCTGGCGGCTGATTATAAGGCGGCCTCAATTGTTCCTAGCTGTGGTTTTCAACCGAACAGCCTTTGCACCGGGCACAGGTGCAGAAGAAGTCCAAAAATAAGTGACGGTGAGCTGCGTGGACGCTGAGGCCTGCCTGTGAAGCAACACGTTGACGGTGTTAAGAGGAAGGGGAATAACTAGCTGCCTTCCTCTGGATGCTGACTGTATTTGGCTGCCATTATGATTGCAAAGTTGCAAACAGTCAACGAGCCCTGGCGTCCAAAACCATTAGCATAACCTGTGAGCCGTGGACAAAGCTGAAAGTCAAATGAGGCGGACTGGTTGTAATGTGCTTCGCAATTTATATGCTCATTCTGGATGAGCTGCCCTCCGCCACCTCCGTCCTGTAGGCCTCTCTGGGTGTGAAATATCCTGCTAAAGGATACATTTACGAGTATTTAGCAATTAAAACCCCTGATTTATTTGGACATGGACTCTTACCTTCAGCCTTGAGCAATGCCTCAGGCTGTCAGAGGAGAAAACATGAGGCAATCACACAGATAGACCATTATATTTATTTTCAACTGAACCCCATTACAAATAGTTTCTTTTGCGATTGTAATGATCCGAATGTCCAGCGCCTGGTTATTATTTCCCTCCTCTTCTCCTCCTCCAGTTGGGTGAAAGGAAAGACTTATTTAGCCAGAGATGAAAGGATGAGGTAAGACCAGGGATACTTCAGAGGGCTCACTGTGTGATGTGCTGTTTGAAGCGGATGCACACAGCCCATTTCAAAGACATCTGGAGACCCATTGGTCAGTGGCACTGCGTTGCCATGGCAGCCACGTGCTGCACTATCCTCCGCTCTTTATCCGAGCAACCTCTGGCTCAAACATAGTGTGGTATAATAAGAGAATAAGTAGATCCAATGTTGGAGTGGGAGACTGATGCTGAAATTATGGTTTATTACCTCTGTAGGTGACGTCTCCAGCTCAGGCAGGTTTTAAGGCTAAATTCATGCGTGCAATGGTCGATCCCTCTGGCTTACACGTTATAAAAGCTCAGAATCAAGCCATTTTTCATTTGATTCTGGTGACTTCCTTCATGTCCAACTGAAATTGCATTTATACCTCTCTGTAGTCAGAAATGGTGTCAGAAATGCGTTGTTCCTGTTTTTTTTTTTATTAGAAAAAGAAGAAAAAAGTCTTCAGTTATCAGAAATATTCCTTTTTGTTGCAGGGGCGTGTCTGTGTCTCTGATTGATTGACAGCAACTGTAAACAAAGTAAACAAGCCTTAGTGGTGATGAAGAGTGAGGATGTGCTGCAGTTAATCAGCTATTGAACCTGTAAACTGATGTTAGCAGCGCTCTTTTACAGGACGACTGTTTGTGCGGTCGCTCAGTCAACAAGCTGTTGTGCAGGACAAGACTTGTGTTCATGTTTGCATGTTCGATGAGGAGGAGACATCTTTGGCTGCAGACGTGCAGACGGCTAGCAGCATTTAGTCAAATTAAAGGACCAGTCTGCAGGATTTAGTGGCATTCATTGGTGAGGTTGCAGATTGCAACCAGCTGAACTCCCTTTGCCTCATCCCCCCCGCATGGTGAAAAACGCTCTGCAGAAGCAGTGTTTGGTGTGTCCGTTCTGGGCTACTGTAGAAACATGGTGCTGCAACATGGTGGAATATTAAGAGCTTCTTCTTAGGTAACTGGGTAACTTAGGATACTGGACCTTTAACGCATAACGAGGGCCGTCACTAAACCAAGAAGTATGAACTCTGAATTTCTCACATTTGGTTTTACATTTTTTCTCGAGGAAGGATGCATGCAGGTGATTTACAGAGCAGTTGTGGATGCTGTAGCAGCCACACACACACACACACACAAAAACACTTTTAATTTTAACTGGAGCCTTTAAGATTTAAATGCGAGTGTGATGCAGACGTGCTTCAGAAAAAAACATGATGTCTGATAGTGTAGAAAACATGGCTTCTGCAAAAGGTCAAGAAGGAAATACTTTCTCTCACCCTCTGTCTTCATTCCTCTGTGTCTGATGCTTCTTTCCACACTAATCTTCTCTGTCACTTCCACTCTCCCACACTGTCGAATCTTTTTCATTCACAAATGTGGACATCACCATATCTGATGATCTCACACTGCGTTCCTCAAGTCAATCAGTCCTTGAAACGGCTTTTTTAATACGACTGTGATCCCGTCATTCTGTCTTTTAGACATACTGTGTTGCCACCTGCCATCACCATCACCAGCATTTCCTCCAGAAGAGAGATTCCATCAACCACCAGCTGGCTTCTGTCCATCAGCATCAGGATCTAGACTCCAAGGGGATCCTGAACTATCCAAGATCTTCATGGGTTTGATAATGAAGAAAATCTGGGGGTGAGTAGTAAGAAAGCGGTTAGTTTACCAGACCTCTGCAGCCACCTGTCATTTCAAGGCTACATAAGCCGATAATATAACACACCAGTTGCATTGTGGGTACCAGGTTTTAACGAGCGTGGAGAAAAAGTCAGCTCTGGTTCTACTGCATCAATTTTTATCCTCTTTAAGAGCACATCGTGAGTTTGACAAAGTCATATGAGTGCTGTGCTGAATCAGTGACGAATCCTTTTATAATCGACACTTTACATTGATGGAGTCTAGCTTCTAACCTTCATGAATATTTTTACCATTTACAGTGGAACTCTTCGTATTGAATTATCCTTATGTATGTAATGCATTTGTCAAAATTAAAAGCCTTTTTTTTTTTTTTTAAAAAAAAAGGACAAATCATCAACTAATTCCCTCTGAATTCACTTCACTTTACATTTAGATTTTAGAACACGGAGAGAAGCTAATCTGATCTTTATTAGCAGGATTTATCAAAAACGGATACATGGATTTTAATGAAATGGCCCTATACCAAGAATTTATTGGTCAGAGTAGGATTTCCACCAATAGTTGATTAAAGTTTTTTATCATTGCTGTTTTAAAAAAATTGAGATTTCTCTTTGATCTCCGACCCTCAGGGTGTCTGTGAAACGTTTAGAAATGAACTTTTTAGGTGCGTTAAATTGGATGGTCTCTGTCTGTAGTTTATTCCTGACTGCGTGAGGACACGACGGCATCAAACTGTGGATGCCAGCTCCTGAAATAAATGACAGATCTCAGTTTTATGCTGGGGGAGATTGCTGCTGTTGCACTCATGCCGCGTGGAAAGCAAACCATCGGCTGACGCTGATTTTCCTGCACCTATGCCTGCGACACAGTAAACACGTACAGCTGTCTGCTCAGCCTCTGAGAGTGACACAAACACAAGGACGCTCAGGTTCAAAGCTACATGACGTCTCATCAACACTCCTGTGCGTCTACGCGACGGATGCAGAACTTACCAGCAAACACTTTTATCGCAGGTGTGAAACAAACACGACTGTAGAAACTCCGCACCCGCTTGAACACATCATGACATGAACGCATCTCCTGTTACTGAGGAACCTGACTCTGTCAGCAGCCTGGCACAGACATGCATTAGCAGGAAAACACAGGCATCCCTTCAGGAGCGCGTTATTTATGTTTTCTTTTGTCGCCTCCTGTCTAAGAATGAATTTACTCTCCCAACATACAACAGAAGTCATCATTCACGTCATGCACAGGACACGGTCAACTCTGCAGGAACACGCCTTTCCTTTATTTCAAGTGCAGACTTTGTTTCAAGGAGAGTCTGCTCTTGATATTATAATTAACTTGCACCCCGAAACTCGTGAATATTGCTCAGGTATTTCCTCATACACGGCACACCGGTGCCTCCAGCCTGGGAACACATCTAATAAAGCGATGTAAAATATATTCTATGATGTAATGTGAAATAGACGTCAAGAAATTAAGCATCTTTACCAAGAACACCTTGGTGGAAAGAAAACTTTCTTCCTCCTAACGATGTATAACTTGCTAAGAGATGTATACGGATCACACGAGTGAAACGAACCCCGAGGAACTGAACGGAATCCAGGACGGGATCAAGACCCGGGCTGCGGCGCCCTGTGTCGACACAGAGCGGTAGATGTGGAGAGATCAAAAGAGGGGTAAATAAAGTGAAATAAAAGCTGAGAAATACACAGAGACAAAGTGAAACGCCTGAAGCTGAAAACAATCTCATGAGCTCCGTTCCGCCGAGGACCACATATAAGGTCAGAGCTTTCATTCTGTCCTTTCATTTTGGAAGGAAAAAATGGACCACCTACGATGGCTGCTTGCCGCTTGAGATATTAGTTCTTGCCTGGTGTGATTCTTTTTTCCCCCCTTCTTTTTGAGAAATAGACACATCTTGGCTGAAAACTAAGACACAGGAAAGTAAAACAACAAAGAAAAGTTGCTGAGAGCAACAAACACACCAGCAATGACTCAGAGACACAAACAAATGCTCTTGACATGAGCGGCAGAGCCGTGTCCCTTTTGTCAGCCTCAAGCCTTTGCTGCTCTGACAGTTTTCATCTTTGAGATTCAACGCAGTCGACACTACAGAGCCCAGCAGACCTAATGCAAACTACAGCAAAGCAGCTGTTATGATAATCCATCATTTTTGCCTTTCACCAATTGGGTCTCGCCACAAGAATCAAGCTCAATGTCAACGACTCCTTTTGTTCCAGAATGAAAGGACGAGCTTGACATTTTGAGAGATACGCATATTTCTTTCTTGCCAAGAGATATATGAGAACATTGATGATGTTTTTGAGTTCCTGGAGTCCCCTGTGATGACATGAGTCCAGGAAATAACTTCCCCCGGCCAAGAAACAGTCCGGCACATGATCCCTCTAAAACCACAAACTGTTATTTTTAAACTTCTTCTTGTGTACAGATGAAAACACACAATTGGAAACAGTTGGACAGATCAGGCTAAGCTAAGCTAAGCTAAGCTAACTGGCTACTTGCTTCACATTTGCAGGGCAGATATAAGAGTAAAGCTAACCCACGAACACATTTGCCATAAGAACTTTATAAGGTGACGATATGTCAGATGTTTTGTTGTCAGCTTGTCCTGCTGCCCCCAAGTGGCCAAAAAATAAATGCAAATGGTTTCTGATTTATGTTAATTTTTACAATTTAGTGCCATTTTTGTGTCTATTGAAATTTAATAATTGTCAACATCCTCTTGAAAACAGGTCTAACCTGTTAAAAAACGATCAGTTTGTTCAAATATATCCAAACAGTGATTCAGCCAATACTGAGTTTATGACAGAGTAGAAAGAAGAGTCAATATTACTATCTTCTTACTATTATCAGGCTGTTAGCAAACAGTTGCCTATGTAATGCTAATGATGATTTGTGTCTGTCGGAGGTGTAAATAGGTGCTTGTCCACTAGAGCTTCACCGTCACTGTGTTTGCAGCTTTAAAACCTTCCTGTTCATCTCACTGCGTGTTGTATGACTTCTTCTAAACAAAGCCGACTTTCTCACATTTCAGCCGTTCACTTGGTGATGGAAACAGCCAAACCTACAAAAAAATAAGCTCCAGCGTGTTAAATGCTGCAATTAGCGTAAAAGTAAAAAGGGACAAGACAGGCTGGTGTAGATGGTACATCTGCTTTGGCTTTTATAAGCACCGACACAGAAGGAAAGTCAGTGAGTGAGGCTGATACACACACACAGAAACTCAGAGTGCCCCATCACATCACTTTTTACAGGTTACAGCAGACACAAAATCAATGGCATTAACCTGTTTGCAGTAAAAATCAACCACGAGAGTAACAAGGATCCATTTCCTGTTTGAGGCTGGTTCAGAGGAGGAGTCGGGGCCCCCCTCGGAGGATTCTGCAGAAACACCAAAGAGGGCCGATGCAAATGGCTAGATTGACCCAAGGTCAGTGAATCAGGCTTCAGCACTCGCAGCCCAGCCCTGGAGGACCCACCCCACACCATTATATCAATCTGTCTGCCTTCAAAAGCAATTCCAGCACATCAATAGCCTGCTATTGTGGAGACCAGACGTGGCCACGAGGGCCGATCGATGCTCATATATTCCTTGTGTAGATACTCTCTTTGTCTCTCGCAGGGGTAGAGAGGAGTATTTACCAGGCGTAGGCTTTTTTTTTTTTTTTTCCTGAAAGCAACTCTAATTTATTGGTAAGGCCAGCGAAGGGGACTAACATGAAAATGACAGAAATCAGAGAATGCATTGACTTTGAGAGAGCCGACTGGGGACAAACACAGAGAATATCTGGCAGCCAAATTAATACAAAAACAATCCGCAGCGAGAGCAGGAGAGATAAAATAGTTTCTGTGCTGCCTTTTTTGTAAAAGCACGGGTGGCAAATGTGGGACATCAGTGCGCCGAGAATCTTTGTGGAGAACGCTGATTGAAGTTCACAGGCGCTGGGTGATTTGTACAGATTTTAACAAGCACGTTTGTTGGCGCGGAAATGATCATCGCTGTTTTTCCCTTTAGCTCACGTCTTCCTCTCTTTCCTGTAGTTGACGAGAGCAGCGCACTCGATAATTTCAGCCCACAAGGGGGGTGGCCTTTATCCAGCCTCATGTTCTCTTTTGCTTATACATGAGCTATTTCAGGAAAATGCCATTTCATTTTCACGTCCATAAGAATAGAGCGCAGCAAACAGGCAAAGCAGCAGCCTTCAGACATCCAGCAGTTTCACGGCTGATGAACTTTTGCGTTGGCATGTTTGCAGAAGGTTATGTTTTTCCTTAATGTCATGCAATTTGCATTTCTTGAGAGATTTTTAAATGCAAAGTGCTTCAGCCACAGGTGACATTCTTACTGTGATACAGGTGAGGCAGGCGTGTAGTTCAGTGCATCACTGTCGACACAACTCAGCAGTATTATTATTATTAATACAGTTATTTATCAAGGGTCACATTGATTTCTTGTGTTTTTCTCATTCATGCTGTATTAACAGTGACAGTTCGTTTGTGTTTGTGTCTGTTGGGGTTAAGAGTTGTGGGGGTGTGATGAAGCTAAACACAAATATCTGTATCAGTGTTTTACAGAATGTTTCAGTAAAATATTTCAAAATAAGAGCAGCAGTGGACAAACTACAGCAGTCTATAGATGTAATTTATAAAAAAATACACTTCATTTTTGATTTAAAAAAACAGAAATTCTGATTATTTTGACTTTGGTTTTGATCTGAGGCACATAAATTGATGTATTATCACAGACTGGCACATGTCAAAGTTTAGTCAGGACACTGTTTTGAAATAATGTAAAATTTTTTAATGGCAGCAAATAGTCACACCTGTTGTCCTCCCAGTGTGGTTTGACTGTTTATAAAGCATGAAGTATAAATGTGTGTGTGTGTGTGTGCGTGTGTGTTTATTGTACTGGAAAGCACAATAGTATGATCCATTATACCACTTATTGTGGCCGGGTCAAATTTGACCACAGATGCTATAAATTTTTAATAAAACACACATAATTCAAAGAATATAGTCATAATTAATTTTACTTGCAAAGAGCACAGTGTGGAACCATCCGTGTCATTTTCAAGCAATTATATGAGAGAAAACCATAGTGATGATATGCAAACACTTGAAAACGGGTCAAAATTGACCCAAAGACAACAGGAGGGTTAAAGAAAAAAGAGCAAAATCTGCCCATTTCACTGCTTCTCTCCAGCACAAAGTAATAAGATCTAACAAGAATGTCCCTGAATAGAGAAATTAGTCGTCAGAATATGGGAAGTTGTTTTTTGTGCGACAGAACATCGACTGATTGTTTTCACTGGTTTTATTTTCTGAGTTGTTTGCAGTGTGGCAAACGTGAATCTGAGAGACTCAGCCTCGCCTCTTCACATGGCTGCTCTCAGAATTGGTTCTTTCGTCGGCGCTCGTTCTATCTGTGATGACCTCGGACAGACATCATTTCATTCTCCATTACCCCATCGATACAGCGGCATGGAGGCCGTCCTCCTCTCACTTCCTGCCTGGAATCAGCGGCCTGTTGAGGCCCCTCTGTGTGATGTTTATCGCACATTAACGCTGTCTGAAGAAGGCCTGACCGTCGCTCAGAGCTTTATGCAACTCTTCAAACCGCGACTACGTAAGAAAGAAAGAAGAAGAAAAACAACAAAGGCAGCAAGCTTCATAAGCGTGACAAACTATATGAATTATTTTTACAGAACAAAACAGAAACTTCTCGGTGCCTCAATGAAAAGCAGTGAAGATTATATAATATTTATATTTTTCTCTTATAAGGTAACAAAAAAAATTCATTCTCGATTGGTTTTAGCATTTTAGAGGGTCTTGCTAATACAACTAAACATCGCATTTGACCTCCAAGAGGGAGAGTTCTCCAATCAATACAGGAGATGACGATTTCTTGCTGTCCAATGGGAAGCTAACGATGGCAGTGACGAGTACAGAGGGGACACTGCAACCCGCTCTCATTTCTAGAGCATCAGATACCACCAGGATGTCACCCCCCTCAGCGAGCTTTCAGCTAACTCCTCTGTAAACTCACCTGCAGCAACGTCAAACTACCAGAGCAGCCGCTCCAGAAAGCCTTTCAAACACCTGGTTAACAGTCAGTTTGGTTATATTTAGGCATCAAGATTACTCGGTTAGAGTCAGAAACAAAATGTTCCCATTTTGGTTTCTCGTGGGTTCCTTTAATGCACTCCTCTGATAATGTGCTGCTGGCTTTAATCTGAGATTTAACGATAGCATTTGCGTTTGGTTTTGCAAACAGCTGCATTTTGTGCTAAAGACTGCAGCGAGCACAGTATGCAGATGTTTTTTTTTTACTTCTACGGAGGGTGATTAGAGGGTCTCAGTCCACCGGTTATGGTTCACGGCTCAGGAGGCATCGTCGGTTCTCCACTAATCACAGGGCTGGCTGTTTGATCCCAGCTCCTACTGTCCATGTGTCCAAGAGTCCTCGGGCAAGACACTGAACCCCAAATTGTTCCCAATGGTCAGACCAGCACTGCATGCTTGTAGCGTGCTGCCAAGCTGTTTGGATAACAGCACTATATAAATGCAATAATTTAAAATCTGTTTTTTTAATGTCAAAACTATATATAGATGAATGAGTGCAGTATTTAGAGACATCAGCAGTGGTTTTATGTTTGTTCTGCTTTTAGATACTCTATAAACTCTTATTCTGGACTATAAATAAAGACTTATTGCACAACCCGGGTCTGAAGACGACTTCACTAGCTTTACAGAGACACACCTTGTCGGTGGTGGAGAGACAGTTTACCTTGCTGTCGTTGGCCAGCACCTGGTCAACACTACGCCGTAGAAACACTGAACATAAACATGCAGGACGCAGGCGCGGCGTCGTCTCCATGGGGCCGGCAGCCTGTGCCAGGCAAGGCGCTGCTCACATTGAGCAAGATGATATGCATTGTGTGACTGCCCAGCTCTTTCCTTCATTTCCTCCCCTAACAGCCTCCCCCCGCTGCGCTGCACAGACCCCATGCCAGCAGGCTCCATCTTACAGGCTAAACTATCTGAAAACAGCAGCGAGCAAGAGCTTTTAAGAAAATGTAATTTTCAGAACAGCAGCACTGTGTGTGGATGTGTTTGTGACGGACGGGGAGACAAGGAGAGTGAAATGGTGTTGGGTGGAGCCAAAGTGGAAGAAGTAGTTCCTCTCGGTTTGCTGACAGATTCATGCAGGCGGGAGACAAATTCAGGAAATAAACAGGTAGACGGGTTTGAGGGCTCACTGATTGGTTTGGAGATTATAAAAATTGTGAATCATTTGCTGTGACCTTCTCAATCAGCAGATCGTCACTAACTTGAACTCCTCTGAGAGATTTTGGACTGTTGTGAAAAGGGAAAATCCACAGCGGCAGAATTTCTGCATCTTTTCATCTCACAGAGCACCTTCGCTGCATTCACATGACTCTGTTCATCTCGTCGCGACCTCGTCTTCTGCTGTGGTTTAATGGCACCTGACTGCTGAATCAGTTTGGTACACCAACTGTTTATCTCAATGAACCAACACTTAGCAGCTGGAAATTCACATTAATTAGCATTAGCATTGAATACTGAGTACAGCTGCGAATGAAGGAAATTTAATAGATTGGACCGATCAAAATTGACCCTATGGCAGCGCTATATGAACAAGGAGTTGGCAAAGTTATCACAGTTTATCCTGAGGGAGATGTGAATTTGTGCACCACATTTGACCATCCGTTCAATAGTAGTTGAATCATTTCAGTCAAAAGCACAAACGTAAGTCTCACAGTGGTGCTGCAGTAAAGTTAGAGGATCATCACAGTCAGCAGGATTCATCTGCTGGACACCATAAATGTCATTTGTACAAGCTTTGGCGACAGTCCATCCAGAAGTTATTTCGATACTTCTGCGTGGACCCCAGAGCGACGCCGCTGGCACGGCTGCAAAGTACACATGTGTGATTCACGCAAAATCTGACTATGAGCCAAACCAGCTGTGTTAGGTAGCAACCCCCCGAAAGTGACATTAATATTACACACAGATGTGACCACACATATGCAGCCAAAACTAAAGCTAAACCAGGAGCCACTTTTCTTTGGTGCCGTTCTGTAATCGTCAGGTGTGGACATCAGCGCGAGTGGAGCAGACGGCCGCCGGCTGATCTCATTCACTTCACCTTAAAAACACTGTGGCAGACAACTGCAAATAACCCACAGAAAGACTGTGTGAGTGAGCGACAGGTGACTCCTCTGAGCCGATGACGACCCAAAAAACGGCAGCGTGGCTCTTCACTGCCCGCCGTAATTCAGTTCCATTCAATCCACACGCCTGCGCCGTCTCTGCCGCCCCCTCTCTTTTAGTGCTGTGTCTGTCCAAGCAAACTAAATAACTATGACTTAGAGTGTTACCGGGCTGACAGGCCTTGAAAAGGCGCCGTCTACCCCCGGTGACACGTAGCTCCCTTTGATCGCCTGCCGTCAGAGACCAACACAGCTCGTCATAAAAACCTGCCTCGATGAACTTTTCAGAAATTTCTCTTCCTCTTCATCACTCACACACACACACACTCCTTGTCCTCGCTCTTGTGCATTTTCCTCCTTGGCAGTCTTTCCTTCTCTCATTCTTTTTTTCTGCTCTTCGCTCCCCATTGGCTTGTCTCGTCTGTCTCTTGATTTGGCTTAATGACGACATCTGACACAGTATAGTAATCAGCTGAAATGATTCCCCCCGCGGCTCGTGACAGACGCAGAGAGGAAACTGGTATCGGCAGACGACGATTGGCAGCTTTTCCATTTGCATATCTTCTGTTTAACTCTCTGTGCCAGACTTTACAACAGGGGAATATGTACACGCAGCGGGGGAACCATATTCTGAATATTTTGTCACCTGACTGGTGGCAACAGATTCTGTGAAGCACAGTGTGTTTATCCCCACGCTGCCTGAAAGGAAGTTAGTGTCTCTTATGTAACGGACTGAAACGGCAAAGCGAACTGTTCTGTAAGTGATACTGAAGAAACACGTGACAGCCAGATCCATTAGCAATCGAACTGTGTGACATCTGGGAATTTTCTCCGCTTGTTGACATCAGCATAGACTTTCTCTGTTTATGACTTATTCATTTTACATGGTGGTAGAATACTACTGGAATGGAAAATGTGCTTCTTTATGTGTATCTGCTCCTGAGGGGGACGTGTGGAGATGGCTAATGCTGCTATTTATACCAGATACACTCTCTCCAAACCAAGCAGCCCTCAGCAGGCGTCCACCTTGCTGAACAGTCCGTCAGCACAACACTGAATCTCTGTTCACTCCCAAGTTTCTGTTCTGCAGCTGGCCGACCTCTGACCTCCCTGTGGACGAACACAGTATGCACTTACAAGTAAACCTATTTCTGCAGTGTAAGGTTGATGTCACTTCAATCTGTGTGATTCTATATTTTACTTTGTGTCACTGCTTTTCTGTCCTTTCTGAGGCGATACAACCCATCTGCACTGACTGTCGCACATGATGTCCAGCCTGATTCATGGCCGTCTTCATCAGGGGCTGTGTTAAATCTTGCATAAATAGGGATTCCTATTTAATGGATGTTCTGAGCTGAGCTTCATTTATTGGAAATAAAACAGACAATTTTTAATATTTGCATTTAGAAACAAGAGTGTGTTTGAAAAACCACCCCACAATGTTGTGCACTCTGTTTATTTCATTTGAGTTTGAAATTTATCCGTGATTAATTGCACTCAAAAAAACTCCCACAATGAAAGAAAAAAGACGTTTCCATGGCAAATATTTTGTGCTAAAACCCCGCAGTTCAATGCATTGCATTTATAGATGCAGATATTTGGTGAGAAACTCCAGTGTTGGAAAAATGATAATTTTGACCTGATGATGGCGCTAAATTAAAAGTTAATGGATCACCAAATCTATCACAGTTCATCCAATGGGAAACTTGTACTCTTTTAGCAATCCATCCAACATCTGACTGGCTGACCAGCCAGCAGCTGCACCCTCGTGTGGCTAAAGAGTGAGGAATAATGTCAGTGCTCGTCAAGGTTGCTTCAAATCACAGCTGCAGAGCTGCGTTTATTTAAACCTACAGTGAGCATGTTACTGTAAAGGTGAGGTAGAGCTGGTGGCTTAAGGTAAGCTGCACAGTAAACATCCAGTGAAGATCAAGCGTCTACTTTTAAACATAAACCCAGTAAACTGGTAGCTTAAACAAGCTCTGATGTACTTGATGTACAGATTGGTGTTGCAGCCTTTCTTGGTCTGGTAGCTTAAGTTGGCTAAAGGTGGCTAATGTTAGCAAACACATAGCCTACTGCCGTATAACAGACTTTACTGAGAAGTATTACATAGCACATACCTTTTGTCACCTGTAGCCACAGTATGTTATATATTCTTGCTCTAAAGGAAAAAACCAATCAGGTGAACACCAGTGAACATGACGCCATTTGATGAAAACTCTCGTCAACAAGTTTCCCCAGAATAAATCTTTTGGTGTTTAGTGAGGTTGACATCTTGTGACTGTACAAACATGTGCATTGGTATGTTTCTCCTCCCATTTATTCATGTTTGACTTTAACTTGTCACCTGTCCTGCCTGTTAGTCTATTATAAGTTTGAAACACAGCGTATCCCAGGACTTGATGTTATTGTTGGAAGTGACGCAAATCCCTCCCCAGCCTTCATTTTGATTCAGAGTGACGAGCTAACGTCTCAGTAAAGTGGTGAAACAATTTTCCAGAGGTAACAGCCGTGATGTTTGATAGCACTTTAATGCCATCCTGATGACACTCTGTGCTTTTGCACTCTTTTTAATTAATCTGCCCGCCCCCTGCTTGCCCCTTTCAAACTTTTATACCCAAATTCTCTTTGAGATAAAAAAGGGAGCATTTTCATTTTCATCGCCAGCCATCAAGCAGGTAATTCAGGTTGTAATGCAGCGTGATTGATGGCTGTGGAGCCAAAATGCATCAAAGGCCGAATACTTTTTCAGTCTGCAGCTTTGGACCATATTCAGCACAGCTCAGCATGTGCTTGTATGTGTCTCATGCATGTTTTAGCCTGTATGTAATTCTTTAACACACATGTGTATCCATGCATGGATTTGTGTGTATACGTAGGGCTGCGTGTGTGTGTGTGTGTGTGTGCGTGTGTGTGTGTGTGTGCATGCGCACACACATGCAGAACAGTAGGCGTCATGTCGTGTTCCCGATACAAAGCAGAATTCATTTCAGAAGTAGGCTACAGTGTTCTTTACAGCACCTCCATCTTTGCCATAGGGGAGCACTGCTGCTGATTTAGCTCCTTTCACATTACACCATACATGACCAAGCAGACCTCATTTATTTTCCCTCCGTTTTTCCCCTCTATTTCTCCCTGTCTGTTCCCTCACACCAGCTCCACGAGGAAGATTTTACAACTTTACATTTAACGCAACACTGACTGAGACACGATCCAAGTGTTTGGCAGTTTTTCTCCGGGCTACTAGTGTCAGCTCTGCACATGTCTTCCCTAACTGCCCCACCGCTTCGGCCACAAAACTGCTACAATCACAAGTTTCCAAATGCTTAGCGAGGATAGCAGCACTTAAACTTGTTTTATTAGCGGTGTCGTTGCGAGAAGCTCGGTAGTAAATTTCGCCCGGGACTTCTACTTCAGTTGTCGCCTTCCTCTCCCTCCTCTGCTCCTCCATGTCTCCATCTTTGAGTGCTCTGTGAGGCAACTAATTAGGCCCAAGTAACAGACTGCACACTGACCTTCACTTCTTCCCCTCTTCTCTTTCTTTCTTACTCGCTTTAGTTTTTATGTCTCACCACTCTGGTGCGCCATATGCAGGACATTATGCTGTCTCGGTGGCATCTGTCTCTTTCTGCCAGTGTGTCAAAACGTTCCTGTGAACACAATCAAGCAAAATACAGACAGAAACTTCACACTTGCACCACAAGTATGGTGCAGCGCAGGGGTCGGATGCACGTGGCATGTGGTGTGTCGGTCCTCCGCTTTGTTTCAAACTGAAACTGAAGCAGCACAATGAATCCTACTGCGCCTCATACCTCCTAATACCTGCGCCGATGCATGTCAATCAAAGGACTTTAGAGCGTCACTGTCAGTGAAACTGCACAAACACGATGAAAATGTTTTTTTCCAAGAATGAAGTTTCTTTTCTGGGGTTTTCAGGAAGCTGCTCTTGACACCACCCACAGTTTGTTGAGTGCTTTTGCAGCTGTGAGTAGCTCCCCCATTTCTCATGCGCATTGCATTGTGGGAGAATAGTCTCCATCCACAGTTAAATGTACTTGTATGCATGCTTAATTTTGTCAACACAACAAACTAAGCGTAGCTTTCAAGGCACCGTGGTCATGTGATCCTGTTTGTCTTCAATAGATTTTCTTTATTTCAGTTTTGTTTTGACTAATTTAAAAATATGTCTGATTTATAAACCAGCTTTAGAATCATATCTGATCTGATATCTGTCATCTTTCCTTTTCATCTGCAGAAAATGACTCATACACGCTGAAGCTGTGGGGTTAAAAGTATGTTTGAATTCTCAGGTTTTATTTAAGAAATATTTGTGTTACAGCTGCTCAGTTTATTTCATTCGAGCACCACATTCTGTGGCCTGTTATGACGAACAGCAGAAGGAGACCTCTCTGTAAAATAAATAGAATATCAGATATTGAAAGTTGGACCTTTGAAAGCCTCAGTCAGAGATTACAAAAGCAAGCATGTAGACGCTTGGACTGAATCAAAAGCACTTTGACAAACCGCCTTTTCTATTGGAGCGCGACTCTCTTTGCACAATGAATACAACCTTGGATTTCAAGTGACATTCTCCTCATAATTATAATCTTGGTAATACAAGGATCTAATAACTGTCACAACAGTCCATCTCTTTTTAGTCACAAGTTTAACAATTGAAGAGCAACAGCTTGCCTTTTAATAACGTGCTGTAGTTTAATGGCCCTTTGATGGCATCGTTCCGTCATTCCATGTGTACGTTTCCAGTCTTCAGGGGACTGAAGGGTTTTAACAGCTCAGTTAATAAAAACACTCTGAGTTGTGCACTCGGAATGAGTAAATACACTGGCATGAAACAATGAAAAGCATTTTCACAGTTAACAGTGTCAAAGTGTTTGTGGTTTGCTTTGATTAAGAGACAAAGACGAGAGGAAATCTATCTCTGTTATTGCAGTGGTGTTCAGCCAACAACCTGGTGCTGAACACAGGGAAAACCAAGGAGGTCATTGTGGACTTCAGGAGGTCCAGGAAGACGGATCACGCCCCCCTCCTCATGGACGGAGAAGTGGTGGAGCGTGTGGACAACATCAGGTTCCTGGGCCTCCACATCACATCTGACCTCTCCTGGTCCATGAACACCTCCCTCCTGGTGAAGAAGGCACAACAAAGGCTCTTCTTCCTCAGGAAGCTGAAACGGGCTGGACTCTCCTCTCGGTTGCTCGTTAACTTCTACAGGGCCACAATTGAAAGCATCCTCTGCCTCAGTGTGACAGTGTGGTATGGCAGCTGCACGGCACAGGAGAGGAAACAACTGGCACGGGTGGTTAAAACTGCACACTGCATCGTGGGCTGCCCCCTCCCTGACCTTGACTCTATATATGAAGGTCGGGTCAGAAAGAGGGCGAGATCCATCGCCACGGACCCCCAGCCACCCGGGCCACAGACTGTTTGTAGCGCTTCCATCAGGAAAGCGGTACAGGAACATCCGCACCACCACTAACAGACTGAGGGACAGCTTCTTCCCCAGAGCTGTTAGAGCTATCACCCCCAGCAGCCCCTCACTGCAGTGAGAGACTGTGTGAACTGTGAACACTGCACACCGCACTTTACACCTACACCTACACCTCTACCTCCACCTGCACCTTCTGTGTACTTGACTTTTATGTACACACATATACTGTAATTATATACATTTTAGTATATCAGCACATTTCAGTTTCATTGGCATATTTTATTCTGTCGGTACATTTCACTGTGTATATTTTATATTTTATTCTGCTTGTATATTTTATTCTGCTTGCACATTTCACTTCCATATTTTATTGTTTATTGTTTAGTATATTTTATTGCCGAAGTATATTTTCATTCTGTTATATTTTTAATTGCTTCACGAATATTTTTTTTTATTGCATGTTGGTTTATTTTATTTTATTGTAGTTATCTTAATTTTATTCACTCTCTCTAGTCTTATCTTTCTTACCATCTAACATGGGGGTTGCAATGAAAATTTCATTGACATGTGCAATGACAATAAAGACTCTTGAATTTGTCGCTTTGGAAGCTCGCAGTCTTGCATCACACTTCTGAGCATTAGCAGAAATATTCTAACAAATGGCCTCAAATAGTAAATAACACTTTGCAGCATGAGCCAGTATTCACCCGTTCACACACACATGCAGTCACACACTGGTGGCAAGGTGCCGCACACACACTGCTGGCACAGCATCAGGAGAAACGTGGCGTTCACTATCTTGCTCGACGATACTTAGACATGTAGACTGCAGGGGCCAGGCATCGAACCGCCGACCTTCTGAAAAGTGGACGACCGCTCCACCGCCTGAGCCGCGGCCCGGTGCAACCGCACTAATGCTAATCAAGTCACAAGCCCGTAAGAGTTTGTGCAGCTACAGTAGAGTGCAACATGTCAATAGCCACCCACGGCACGCGGCAAACGCATCACACAGACAGAAGAGGGAGTCGAGCCGGGACAACGGCGTGTCCTGATGCTGACTACAGCCGTGTGTGTTCCCCTGCAGCCCCGCAGGGAAAATGTGCTAGTCACCACCCGCAGTGCTTAAATTAAACGCAAATTTCTCACAGCACTCAGTGAGTTTGTAGCACTGTTGGCAGTTAGCCTGATAATATACAACAGTACAGTGGGCGGGAGACATGTGATTTATTTATTTATTTACTTACTGGATTGCAAGGCAGCACTAAAAAACTCCCAAAAAAAAAAAAAAAAAGAAAGAAAAGAGAAAGAAAGTTGTTAAATAGATTTGGTCATTCAGTTTTTATCAGAGAAAATTAATGACTACACTTATACAGCATATACATATATGCATACAGCGGCAAGGGAAGATGTGAGGGGGTGTGTTCACTCCAAGAAAAAGTTTGACTTATTGATCTAAATGACTCAGCTTAACGGATATGCTGAGAAATGAGGAAAAGGAGAATAAATAGAAAATAAAAGGAAGCTGCTGGTCATGTGCTGGGGGGGTCAGCAGTGTGCAACCGCTGCCCCTTCACTTCACTTTGTGCATCTTGGAACAACATGGACCAGTACCTGACATCAGAAACCCATTTAATGTGCTTCATCCCAGGCTGTCACATGGCAGCTGGTACTGTGTATACAGACTGTCTGACCACACAGCACACATGAAAAACGATGAACAGATGGAGGGGGACTTTAAATGACGAATTCAGACTCTTCACCAGGAAGGAAGCACGACAACATAAAGCAGGTGCACTTCAACACGTGGACGGACCCACGCAGGGGCGCCGCTGGGTGCAACCGAGAGCATTTTGAGCTAACTGCCTTCCTCCAATACCTCATCCTCACTTCCTGCTCGCTTTGCTAAATGTTTGTGGAGAATGAGCACAAATGGGGTCAATGTGTTCAGTTTATTTATCTTCTCGTGCAGCCTGACTATACGGCTGATTAATTTATTGATATGAAGAAAAGAGCAGAACTCAGGCCAACGTACATACACGTACGCCATTTCAGGAGTTTTGTGAGGAGGGTTTGACCATCACCATTTGACACACATCAGCTGAAGCACGAAGCAAACACGAGACACGCTGCACTGACAGAAGAGTCAGGGGTCTCCAAGGACTTTCACACGGTCCAAAACTCTATTTTTATATGTCGTTAATAGAATCTGATAGAATGAAGAAGGTGGAGCAAGAGCTCACCACAGCGACCATGCGTTAACTTCAAGGTTTTTGGATTTAACAACTTGAACAATGTACCGCTTTACAAAGCTTCAGTTACTCTGCTCGGGGAAAGAAATAATAATGTGAATAATAATAGTGAATAACAACAATGTGAATAATGTGTTTCCCCCCAAAAGCTTTGCACCCACATACTGCTGTGTAATGACGAGTGTCCCGAGCTATTAGCATCACTAGCAGCGACGGTCATGTCTGCACGGCTGGAGACATAGCAAGGGTACCAGCAGAGTTCGAAGAATTGCTTTTATTCAAGTGCAAACAGATTAACTTCTGTTTTACAAAAAATATTTAAGATGCCAGTTTGTGTTTTCAGACAGTCAGAAACCCCCTCCTCACACTCCTTTCTGATGTCGGATAGGGGGCCTGTAACTAGTGTTGGCAACTGATTTCAGTGGAAAGCTAAACTTAAGTGACTCTGGCTTATTAGCTTTTTTTTTTTTTTTTTCAAGCTGCTTTCATCTCACCAATGAGCATAAATCTACTAGTTTCAGAAACTTTTTCCTGAAGTGTCAGAGAGGATCCAGAGCCTGGAACAAACTAAATACAACTTTCAAGAAATTCTGAGGAGAACTAATTCCCCGGACAAACAATGCTGATTGGTCATTACAGACGCACCTTCACAGCTCATTCGTGCTTCTCTCTGGCTGCTGATTGGATGAGTGGAGGCGCTGCTTCTTTCCTCCACTCACTGAGTCGGTCCACACTGAGACCACATTCACTGAGAAACACTGACAGCTCTGATCAAGGCAGAGGAGTTCAGTTCTGAGGTGTTTTTGGAATAAAGTCTAACGCTTCCAGACCGACCCAGCGTTCACAGCCGCTTCACGCTGTGATCAGCCAGCTTTGTGGAGGTGAGAAAGGAGCAAGAGTTTGAACTCTCTCTCTTTTTTCATTCTTAACACAACTATTTCTGTCGCTTCCCCTGTGAGCAACTGGGTGCAACACTATGAACGCCTTCCAGGAGAGACTGTCTGAAAACGTTATCCCCATATTTAAATGATATCAAGTCTCCCCTCCCGTCTGTGGCGGCCTTTTCTCTGCTTTTTCCTGAGTGAATGGTTTGGCACACTGAAGCAACAGTCTGAAAATATTCCCCCATTTCTATTCATCTATGAATCAAGAAACAATTTGGAATCAAATATTTATATTCTCAAAGATCCTCACAGCCAGAAGACATAATCAGAATACAGCAATCTGGGGAGTGAATGGAAAGATATCTTGATGTGTTGTGCAGACTTAAAAAGGAAACAACAGATGGTTTCTGTCGAATAATATCCTCAATGTTCCAAACTGTTGTTTCCATCAGCTTCAAATATTTCAGTTCACCCGTGATCCTCTAGACCAGACGCTGGAGAAGCCAGTTAGCAACACAAATCAGAGCTGAAGCCAGTTCAGAACCGTTTGTCTGCAACAAACATGCACATTAGACAAATATTGACCCAGAATTCAAATGTGAATGCCATCAGAGGAGCAGACATATTTTCAGTTGCAGTTTCATGCCTATTCAAGCCTTAAAAATGCTCCAACTGCCACTCACCAAACATCACACATGCAGCACTGCAGAGCGTGAGTCCTTTTCATCCAGAACCTCAGACCTCTCCTGAAGACAGTTTGCATGAGAACAGATTATTTCTTACAGCTTCAGCTGTAGGTCCGTCTGTTATAACGCACCACTACAGCACAAACAGTGAAGGTTGCTTTCTCACAAATCTAGATGAGGTCGTAGACAGTTCAGTAGAGCGTGCTGAAGTGTCGGGGTGTTGGATTAAGGGTAGATAATACACCCTGAACCCTGCCACTCATCCCTCCGGCTCGCTCTGGCAGATGCTGTAAACAAGTTGGATTCGGTCCTGCTGCATCCTGGTAAAGCTTGAAGGTGCATTTATTGTCATTTTGCAACATAGGGTTGATTTATTCCTGGTGGAGGGTGGAGGATGAGTTGTGGAGTCTCACCAGGAACACACAAAATTCTGGTCCTGTACATAAGTACTCTCTGCGAGCCCCTCCCTGCATCCACAGCTATTCGCCCCCCCCCCAGTCCTACATCTCCAGGTCTCACAGCCTGAGGAAAGAAGCTGCTCTGTGGTCTGGTGGTGAAGCAGTGGATACTTCTGTGTTGCTTGTCAGGCGGCTGCAGGGCAAACAGGCTGTGGCTGGTGTGAGGATTGTCTTTTAGTAATCTCTGGGCTCACTAATGCTCGGTAGATGGGTATCAATGATGTTCTGGGTGTGCACAGCCCATGCTAGGTTGTAATAATTCCAGTCAGGATGTTTTCTGCTACTGTTCTGTAAAAGTTAATAAGAACTTGGAAGGGAAAGAAAGTTACTCTTGAGCTTTCTTTAGCAGTGTGGAGATGAGTGATGACAATGATATGTTGTGGCTGTGAATGCTTCAAGGACCATCTGCACGCCTCAATTCACTGTATAAAAAACATAAACCTGTAATTTAGGCAATTAATTTAATTTAAACCCATATTTATTCGCAATAGATATAAAAATAAAGACAAATGGACTCCTGCCTTTATTGTGTTCATACATAGAATCTAAGTGATCCATATTCAACATGTCGAGGCTTCGTTTTTGCCCCAGGCCTTCACATCTATTCTAGAATAAAAAGCAAAACCCATGTGCTGACAGCACTGTCAGTAAGACCCGTCTGTGCACAGAAACAGCGGCAGCAGAGGATGTCACATCTATTTCTCCTTTTAGCTCTTTTTTGGGTATGGCATCTACCTTTGACTGAATTGGGGTGTCTCTCCAAATAACAGAATGGCTGCCATGTTGTGTCACGTTACTGTTGTGTCTCTGATGCTCATGCTAGTTCAGCAAAGCTGCTGTAGGGCCAAAGCTGTGACAACATGACTCAGGCCACCGAGTGTCACATAAGATGGCCATCTGAATTTCTACAGATGTTCACGTAACCCGGACTGAAACTTGTTGTGATACCCCTCAACGCCAGCTTTGGGCCAAACAATCAAACGATAGACTGATGACATGAAGTCTGTTGATCAGTCTTTACTGTTTAGCAGTTCTTTGTTTTGTCACTGCTGCTTTCATCCTGAATTCAGTGAAAAAACGCAGTATTCTTAATGAAGTCTGGCGTTTAGGCTTTTTGACTGATCAGGGATCAGTTTGAGGCAACTACCATCTCATCCAAGCTCTGGCGCCCTCCTTCAGCTCAGTACAAGAAGTCACTGGTTCCAGGAACATTTTTCACCATCGTAAATTCCCATCTTATGTCCTTTTTGAATAATATTCTTAATGTCCCTCAACGTAGGAATATACAAGTGTTTCACCTTTGGGTCTGAGGACTCTGAGGACGCCTGTCTGCTGATTGGTTGGTCCACCACTTTGGACCCGAACCGCCTTGACATGTTGTACATTGGTGGTTTTGCTGAGTTGTTAATGCTCATTTAAGTCTGTGTTAGTCCAGACTGAACAGTTTCAACAAGCCACTTACTACAACAACACAACATTATGACAGGTTTATGTGTAGCACAAGGAGACGAAATGCATTAGAACAACATCTAAAAACAAAACGGGGATAGTCAAGCTAACATACTGTCCATGAACCCTGGTGGGTATTTACTGCTGGGTCCACTCCATTTTTTGGGTCACAACAGACCCAGGACCTGGCTTGGACTGCCTGTCTCCCATTATAACAGCAGCAGTTTGCTGGGCCACAGAGACCAAGCATCCAACAAGCCATTATATTGATGCTGCGCTTTGACAGAAGCAGAGAGAGCAACCATCAGACCTCGTCTGGAACTAAATGACAGATAACCCCCCTTTCCTGCCTGAGTCTCTCTCTATTTCACTCTCTGTGTCCTCGCTCCATCGCTTTGACTTTCTTGATCTTTTTGTCTCTCGTCTCCCTTTCAACCGGCTCCCTCGCCTCTGTCCTTTCTCCCTCGCGGTCTCTCATCTCTCTTTTTTAACTGCCCTTCTGCCGCGCTGTCTGTCTTTCTGTCTTTCATTCTGCTTTTATCTTCCTGCCCCTCTACTCTTTCTTCTCACTTTCATATTCCCCATCTCCCTGAATCCATCCCTCTTTCTGTCTGTCACATCCTGTCACGTCGGCGGGCCCGACAGCTCGGTGGATGCAGAGAATGGATGATGGCTTACTCTCGCCTCGCTAACACACCCAGGGTGGGGCATGGCTGAAGCCGGGCCCTGAGCGGGCTTTAGTGTCACCATCACAATGCGGAGCGGGCGCTTAACGGTACAATTTGGAAAGCCGACAGGATTCACAGCTTTAGTTCAGCAGGGGCAGAGCGCGGAGAGGACACGCAGAAACTTGAATCAGGGCTGGGAGGGCGGGGGATGACGACATGCTTCGAGCACCTTCCAAGCAAATCTCGGCTTTACTGACACACACGAGGCAACACAATATGGTCTTTATTACCAGCGAGTTGGTGGGAGCAGATGTATTGTGATTCTGTCATCCTGTGCATTTTATTGCTGACTAGCCTGATGTGTCGGGATCAGAACTGTAATAATCCAACAACAGAGCTCAGCGTGATCCGTAAACCTGTGCAGACTTTTCGGTTGAATCGTAAATCTTTTTGTAACCGCCTCTGGTGCCACGCTGACGGTCCACCAGAGACCTGGCTGAGTGAGAGTTACAGCACCACGCTGCATCACAAAAGCACAGAAAGAGACACAACATACCAAAGATTGTTGTCCTCAAGTTGGTCGTAAGGTTGTGAGTGAACGGCTTGATAAAGTACAGTGTTAAAATGTTAGTTCTGCTGCTGGATGTTGACTGTGGCTCCGTCTACAAGACAGAACTCAGGGATGAGGTCAAGATGAAGACCTCATCATAAGGCTCATTGTGGTGCAGACCCCTCAACCTTACAAACTGAGGACCTGCAGCGGTTGCTCACTTTATCTGGTTGATCTGGTCTTGCTCGCACCGCTCCATATAAACGAGCTCTAGTATTATAAGTAGTAGCTTTTTCAGATAATGATAATAACAATAGGAATTGCAGCTTAACATGCACCAAGTGCTTCACATAGAAAAGGATGGACATAAAGGCAGGGCTGAAAAATGAATGTAAAATAAGATGGAGAATAAAACCCACTTTATAATAGTAGTAAAAGTAAGATAGAATAAGGATGAAAATAAAGACAATGCATGAGTTATTAGAAATGAGACCTTCCTGCATCAGGAAGTCAAAGCTAGTTACTAGTTTTTAGCTTTCTTTTAAAATATTTAGTGAGCTGCTTCCCTGATATCTTTATGTAGTGTGGCAGCTAGCTGTGCAGCTAATGAATTCATTGACTAACTAATGCAGAGAGAGAGAGATGAGCTTTGGAGGGCCTTTTTCCATTTGAGAACACATTTCAGGGCGTCACAGCACATGTGCCATCATCTAGATTAGACTCACATTTTAAAGGCAGCATCACAGACCATTCATTCCTCTCGTAAATGAATCACACCTTTGTGTGAAAACGACAAAGAGCGTTAAAAAAATACAGAGCACACGACCCAAATGTCCACAGTAATGGTAGCAGCCCTGAACTGCTCCTACTAGAATGACTGGGGCTGCCATTAGATGGGTCTGGAACGAGGTAGTAATGGATGGATGAGCAGATAATCTCTAAACTTTCCAACTAATTCAGAAATGACCACAATATTATTTTTTTCTAGTTCGATGCATGTTAAATGGAGAAGATGCTTAGTGTGGAGGCTTTTCCTTGAAGTGTTGATATAAAGACACATGTGCATGCCAACGCAGAGACCGTGATTGTCTGGCAGGGAGACTCCTACATGTTTTCACATCTCACCTTTCTTTTTTATTTTGCTGAGCAGAGAATAATTCTGTGACCTTTCACAAACAAAACCGGAGTAGCGAGCACATTTCTGCGGAGAAGAGAGGACGCGAAAACACCACCCTTTAAAGGTGACGAGGCTTCCCCGCTCTCAACAGCTCCCCTCCTCTTTGTGGAGAAGATAGGAATCAAAGCTGTATGCATGGGATGTTCTATATGATCACTGACGGTGCAAATAGGCAGAAAAGCCATTTCTGCCCGGAAATGAGAAGGCAGCGGCTTGTGGAGGTCCTCCAAAGGGATAGTTATCTGCCAATCAGAGAGGAAATCTGAGATAAGGAAAGGCAGATCGCCGGTGGAGAGACACAAGGAAGTAAGGCGTTCGCTGAGGGTGAGGAGGTGAAGGAGAGAGCGACGGTGAGAGATACAAGGGGGGGCAAGCGAGTGCACAGTGTTCAGATTGCAGGCGAGTGAGGGAGGAGGATGAGGAGTAGGTAATAGATTGCTGCTGAAAAAGCACATGTGGGTCATGAAAGAGAAAGAGGGTGTGCAGGAGAGAGAGAGCATGTGTGACTCAGACAAATAATAAGTAGGTGAGAGAGAGGGAGGGGGGAAAAGAAAATGTAATGGAAAGAGAACAGAGTTTTTTTTCCCACCTTGTGCAGTTGGGGAAGATACCAATTTCGCCTCAAAGTGAACATTAGATGGAAATGTCACCTCCATACAGGTAATTTACTCTCCCCTGCTTAAAATATGCTCTTCAAAATAGCAAAGGCCAGAGAGAGGAGGCTGATGGCCACATGTAAAGATTGAGTGGGAATCATTACACTCCCCCCTCATGAAACACAGTAAAACCCAAACATTTTACAGAATCCCAAATATTCAATTTAAACACATAAGTACAATTTTATTAAATACTAATCAGAATAACACACAAAGTGAAATGACAGAATCAACAGTGATGCTGCAAAATGTGTGACGGTTAATGCTGAGAGAGACCCAGGAGCGGAAACGGAGAGGGTTAACAAAGGTTTATTATCAACACGGAGAACACAAACAGTCACTGGAAGCATAAGATCCAAAAAACGTACTCAAAAAGATCCAGAGAGTGCTGGGCTGTGTGGGCACGGGAGGCACTGAAACAAAAAGAGAGGAGACAAACAATTACTCCACGAGAAACTTTTCAAAAGACACGAATAAGTTTTACCACGAGAGATACGAAGCCAACTGGTACCACGGTACGAAGAAGTACACTCTGGCGTTGAGGAGCGTCTCAGCAGAGAATAAATATGCATCTTGATTCCGGAAGTGAATTCAGGTGCGCCCAATCACTCCTCGACGCAGCGGGGGGGAAGGGAGCCTCAGGAAACAAAAATAAAGTTAGTGCAAACACAACAGAAAACAGGAAGTGGACCTTCACAATAAGTACACCGGAAATACCAACCGCCACAAAATGGTGATGAGTAAGTAAACTGTGGAGTGTTCACTGCATAGAGAGGAGTGAGGAAGAGGGTGATTTCACACACAGCCTACGGAGCAAAAGTGCATTTGGGAAAATTTTGACTCTGAAATACAACTGTGATTCCAAAAAGGTCTGAACTCTAAAACATGAATAAAAACCGAACGCAAACAAACTGAGTTCACCAACAACAGTTTCCTGAAGTGTTCCTGAGTCCAGGTATTAATCTCTTTATCCAGTCATGTGCTGACAAAGTGTTGAACCTCGCTCCATCCTCGCTGTGAACCACTGAGCCTGTCAATCATGATACTATCACCTGTTACCAATCAGCCTGTTTACCTGTGGAATGATCCAAACAGGTGTTTTTGGAGCGTTCCACATCTTGTTTGAAGCGTGTTGCTGCATCACATTCAGAATCAGCAGATATTTACAAAAATCAATGAAGCTGATGAGGTCAAACTTTGAATATATTGACTTTGTGCTGTTTTCAGTCCAGTTGATGTTAAAATTGATTCGCAGGTTATCACATTCAGTTTTATTCATGTTTTACAGCATCCTGACAGTTTAGGTAGTAAGAGCAGACTTTAGGAAAAGAGCATTTTAAAAACATTTCTGTCATGAAATAAAAATGCATTAAATTTCAACAAGTTTAGTTTTTGTAATAATTGTAATATTTAATTTATCTAATGATTTATTGGGTCATTATATATTTTAATCTTTTTTTTATTACCTAATATTGGACACTTTTGGGGGTTTTTTTTACAAGCACAGTGAGTTATTACACAAAAAGGATGAATTTCAGTTGACAAGGCAATAGGAAACATCCATCACAGATTTTTCACTTTTTTTCCACTGGTATCTATCTGAACGCTCAGTCGGAAAACAAAAGTGTACAAATGTGTCTCAGCTCTTCAGTCTGTACCAGGCCTTTATTTCCCCGCAGGAAACATTCTCCTCTGGCAAGCTGGGTGGCTCAGATAAGCAAGTGCGCTGTCAACTCAGCACCTTGGCTCCGTGGTAGAAAACAGTCCAATCAATACATCATTAATCATCGGTTTAATGTGGCCAAGCCCGATGTGGACAAGCATTAAAATGGAGGGATTAGTGGGAGGAGAAGTGAGCTTGACGGCTCGCATGTGAAGCCGGAGAGCTTCGTGAAAGAATCCGGATAAATGATGAGAGAGAAATGTGTTGAATGCTGAAGCCAAACTAATGGATAGTCACAGGCTGTGTGTGTGTGTGTGTGTGCGTGTGTGTGTGTGTGTGTGTCTGCATGCATTTCATACATGTCTGTTGCGGTATCCCTTGATTTTCTCATGTTTAATGATAACTTCATCAGGTGAGTGCCTCCAGTCGTTCCTCTCGCAGCATCCCGAGCAAGCTGTAAAGCTGTGATTCATAGCTCTGACTCATCTGTGGGGACGTGATTTATCCCCATCACTGACAGAAAAATTGACCAAGAGACAAAATCGCATCACAGCAGCCATCTCACCTGTGAGGATACGCTTTCACAACTGCAGCCGATTAAATTAAATCATTAGTTAATGAATCATGAAAACCGGATCACTGTTTCACCCTCGAGTCTGATATAAAGTCTTGTCGTAGGTAGGAGCAGCATTCAGCTCAAAAGAAAAAAAGCTGCATGAGCGCTTGCTTGTGGATGGATTCTTGCGAACAAACTGAATTTCCTCTTCACTACATTACTGCACTAAATAATGAATACAGAGCACTCAGAAGCCTTCCTGTCTGTCCCCGTCTGTACTTCGCAGTTGGTGCTCCTACTGCGGGACAGTGCGAGTGACACGGCCGGGCCGGCGCTCCGGCAGCCGCCCTTGAGCCGTTTCCCCTCTGCCATGAATTTTTCACCGATTTGTCAAAGCTCCTGGAACACGTTACATGCCTCGACCTCCTACAGTCTTCACTCGGGGCCACTGCGAGGAGAAAGAGGGGTTCAATAACTGCCGCCAGCAGCGAGCAGCAGTTGGAGCTCCATCCTGAAGTCTGGAGTGAGGGGAGCCGAAAATTGGCTCCCTGAGGTGCAGAGGGCTCGTGCATGTATTCAGTGTCACATGTAATTCCCTCTCACTTACTGTTAAACGTCTTGATCGCAGTCAGCAAGAAGAAGGAGTGTTTAAAAAAGGCCTCAAAAATGTGTCAACCTACAAACACAATAAAGATCGTATGACTCTGAGAAAGGTCTAATAACCAGCGGGAAAAAAGCGTCCATAATTTACTCATATGTTGAAATTAGCATAATTCTAAATGAATGCTTTGTTTTTTCACTTGATGAACTGTAGGAACTCGGAGAGAAAGTGGTGATTTGTCTGGACGGCCTCTTTAACATCTCTTAACTGGAGCGAGAGACAATGCAATATTTACTGGAGGCAAACTAGCCCACTGAACCTTGTGGTACATGCAGTTTTTTTTTTTGGATCATAATCTCATTGTGCACTTTAATTTGAACTCTGCGTGAACCTGAAATGAGCGAATTATTAACATGGGATAATGATTCTTACACATGTAAAAGAATACAGATGGCAGAAAAACGCCTTAAAAAATTGTCCAGAAGCTTATTATTGTTGTTGTTGACAAAATATGTTGAGCTAAATCTGACAGTACTAAGTTGAGATTGACCCAAAAACCTCTCGATGACCGATTTCAGCAGCTCTTTGTCGGTGCGCGCCGCTTCGTTCCCTGGCGGCAAACTTTATGTCACGCAAGGTCTATTCAGCAGGCAGGAGTCCCGCCAGATGATGTTCACACCTCCCTCCTCACTCTCTGGAAGGGAGGGTCATGCATGTCATCTTTTTATTATCGAGAACTCATGTTTTCCCCAAACCCCTGCACGACATGAAAGCTGATTAACCCACTAGCCAACAACTGTTAGCCAGCGGAAACGAACGGGACATGAAGGCATTTTGCTTTGACCTTTCCTATTGAGGGTGTGACAGACTGGTCCCAAAACAATTCCATCCCCCCCTCCGATTAAAAGTTAACCCCTTGATCTTTGCCAGGGGAAATGTGCCATGCACTTTAAATGACCCGACTCCCCGGCATCGTCACACCTCCGGGACTGTCCAGCGCTTCCGACAATGTGAGGGCGGATGAGGGAGGGAGATTGGGGAACAATTATCCATCATCTGCTTCCTCTGGAGGATTTTCACCGCGCCGCATCTTAAATCCAGGTCATCCTCTGAGCACATGCATGACAAATTCACTGATTTCCAGTCAAGTTGGGTCCTGTTATCCTTTAAGGGATAGATCAAGGAACGGCCAACAGCAAAATGAGAAACACGCCTTTTAGCTGTGTTTCCTGAAATGTCCCATCGAAGCATATTTAATGTTACAGTATGTCTGCGTCAGCACTGGGGATGGGCTTGATTTGATGTGATGGGTATTATAAAAGGGTCTGAGTGCGTACCATCCACAGGGACTTACTACTGTAACATGAAGCTAATGCACTAAAATGATGACGGGCAAAAGGTGATTTAATTCATGTGTGCAGTCTATGTAATCACAAAAAACAGCATTAAAATCTGCAGGTTTTATCTACTGTTCACATCGATGGTCAAACACTACAGACTGCACAAACCCTACTTCACGTCTGTGCTCCCAAAAGGCTGAAAGTTGCTTCTCTAAGCAGCAAGAATATGAACATGCGTGGATGGAGGTCGCAGACGTGTCTTTTTTTTTTCTTCTCCATTTGTAACCCATCTCTCAACAGGGTCAGAACAACCAATCAGCTTGCTGGATGCTCAGGTATGCACGTTGCTGTGAGTCGCTCATGTCACCCTCCTGCGTGTAGACCTGCAGAGACGTTTATATTTAACTTTCACCTGTTCTCATTCTTGCTGCTTTGTGCCGCCCCTCGGTGTCTCATGGTAAGGTTTAGACACCAAAGCTACTTGGTTTAAGTATCAGAACTACTTGGTTAGGTTTAGGCATAAAAAAAAAAAAAAGTTGTTCACTTTCGTGTTTGTTTGACCCGTCCATCTGCCCCGCCTTCCTCCGTTTGTGGTCACCTTGCTCTGAGCATGTAGCATTGGCTCGGATGGGTCTACAGTGGAGTTAGTTGAAAGCTTGATGTATGTATGTGCATCTGTATGAGATGCCAAAGGTCATGAAGCTTTGGGAATAAGATCCGGTCAGTTTCTGTAAAAAAACATAACTTTAATGCCTGTTAACCCTCATTAACTGTGTGAGGATGGAACTGGAAAGCCATGTATGCGTCTTGGCTCTGGGGGGAGGCAGAGTCTGTTCATGGTTCCCAGAGGATAAATCATAGTGATACTGGTGATTCCCTGAGCTCAACATGAGGTTGAGCTTTTGTTTTTTTAGTGATATTTGATGATTATTGGATGGACTGACATAAAATTTTTATGTTTCTCAGATGATGTATCCTTATGACAACCTAACTTTTCCTCTAGCACCACCAGCAGGCTGACATCTGTGGTCCAGAGTGACGTCTTGACTCCTACTGAATGGGCTAACACGCTGTTCGCACAAACATTGATGGTCTTTGAGTATTTCAATGAGTTTTCATGTAGCAACATCATCAGAGCAGTTTATCTAACGTAGCCACTAGCACGTCTGCAGACTGTAGTGTTGTTATCAAAAGGTGTCTCAATATGTTCATCTTTCAGCTTTTTAAGGGAAGCCTGTTGGGTCTTGATATTTTGTAGCCCCGTCTGGAGAACACTGTTAGTATAATTTCCTGCCAGATATATGTTGACAGAACATTTAGAACAAATTCCCAACTGGCCAAAATTATTTCCAGTGGACTTTGTGTTTCGCAAAAGCAATGAATAAAGCTTCTTAAGCCATTAGCACTTACTTGACTAATGCATTTCTCTAGTTCCTGTGTTTATGACTTACACATTACAGTATAAGCCCCTGTGGAGCCGCCACTGCAGCCAACTGTACGGGTGATCAGCTTTCACAGCCCCCAAGTAAATACAGACTCTGGCAACGAACCTGATCTCGACCATCTTTCCAGTGTTTTGGCATCGCCCTGCTGTGTATAGGGGCTGTTATCAACAACTAATTAATGAGTAATGAATGGGCTTTTTAAATGGAGAGCAGGATAACAAATGCGTTGGGGATGCTAGCGCTGCACCAATAAATCAAGCGAGCGACTGTAACTGTGCAGCGCTCTCACACACACTCTGACTTTCCGAACAAAGTGTCTCCATCCAGCTACGGCAGCTAAAGGTCAAAGATCTGACCTTTCCTGTGACGTTGCCTTGTGTGTGTGCGACAGTAGCTGAAAAAAGCGTTTGACCATTTGACTTTAATTAAGACGGACGTTGGCAATGACTTGAGACGTGGAAACAGGAAAGAAACGTTGATGTTTGTGACTCAAAAACACACATTGGGAAAAAAAAAAGTTGCACGTAGAGTTTATTTATCGCTCCGGGCCCTTCCTCCACCTCCAATTAATCAGCTAATGCCGCAATGCAATGCAAATGCTTCAATTATAGCACATGTCAAACATCTCTCTCCTCCGCTTTATATACAATCCAAATGAAAAATGAAAATGTGTTGCCATCTGGTGCGACTTAAATACCAGCCCTACCACCATCAGCCTCGGTTGGAGCAAGAGAGGGTGAGAGAGAGGGAGGCGAACGGGGGAAATGGAGGAATCTGCAATGGAAAGCCAACGGGAACCATGAATCATATAATCTCTCATCAGGTCCCATTGCACAGAGTGAGCCTGTTCACTGAGACGAGGCCGTTTGCTAGTCTGTCAGCGGGCCTCATCAGTGAGCTTGTGCTGCGCTAATACATGTGAGGCTCTCTGTCAGCCCCCCAACCAACCAACCCATTATTATAAACCCCACACACTGGCACGCCACTGTTACACTGAATGGACGGCAGATTGAAGGAGGAGAGTGCTGTGTTGGAAAAGGGCTTACGTGTGTTGATGCATGTGCGTACTTCATGTGACTGACGTTGTGGGTAGATACTGTAAAATGAGACCCCGTGCTTCGATGCATTTGTGCTCCGATCTGAGGAAACCAACACCTGCAGCATGTAAGTGAACCGTCTCCTCTTTACTAATCTGCTTCTGTGCAAGACAAGATTTCATTTATGATCAGCACAGCGGCGTCTGGCCACCCCACAATGCTGCCCTTCATTGTTGTTCGTTCACTGAAGGTATTTGCAGATTAACATGAAACTAATGTGAACTTCATTTGAAGAATGGTATCGCCAATTAAGATTTAATGCTGCAGAAATATATGTCACTGCAGGCAGCTTTACATGAAGGCAACCAAAACTTGAGATGTGGCAGAGCATGAAACTGATGAATATAGAGGGACATTGTGAGAAAACGGAAGGAGCACGACAGCAAAAAGAGTGTTTTTGTCAGCTACAATAAGCCTGAAGTCACTGCTGTTGATAGATTTAAGTAAGACGTACACATTGTATGCAGAACATATCTGTGCTGTCACTGCCCTCCTCCCTCTTCTCCAACATATGAGTCTGTTCCGGCTGAAGACGCTTTCCTCATGGTGCATTTTCAGGTTCCATATCTTCCTCTTTATGGTGTGTATGTTTGCTGCAGGCTTATATACAGCTTCCACAGAAATGATGACGTCCACAATAGATGACGTCCATATCCTGCGAAACTAGCGGGAAGCACCATGCATCATTTGAGGTTCAATATGAGTTTAAGAGTAATGGCTGCCACCAGCAGCAGCGGCGAAATCAAAGTTTACTCTTTTAAAGCTACTTCCACCCTGTAACATGAATAATAAAAGACAAAAGCTGAAGGCGGTTTACTGCACATTAAGCTCTGTTTTCACACTGACGGATTCCAAGTACAAAACATTTCTTGGTGTTGTTTGCACCGCTTCATTTAACTGTCTTTGTGTTTAAAATGTGCTCCGATTTTATCGCTTTTCATTCATTTAATGTGTTTTAAATGTGTTTTGTTTTCAGTGAAAGGCACATTGAAACTGCAATATAAATAAAGTTTAGTTTTGTGATTTTTATTATTTTTTAGGTTCTCGCTCAGCACAACTTGTGGCAGTTAAATATGTGACGTTACTTTAAAGAGTCTTCAGCATCATCTTCATCACAGCTGACAGCTGACGTTAAAAAGCTCACTGTTAAGAGCTGCTGTGAAAAAAGTGTGTAAATGTTAACGAGCGTTCTTAGAAACACTCAGAAAAGGCTCTTAACTTCTAGGATCGATCATTATTGGGAAACAGGGCCCCGGTCCAGTTTGCACTCCCACTGATTTATTACAAACAAACCAGCATTCACATGAACCGGGACTAAAAGCCAATGTCTCATCTTCTTTCTTTGGTCTGGATCAAATGAACCAAACTAAGCTAATGAAGATACTTTAAAGCAACTATAATAATAATGACACTGCAGGGATTTTACCTGGTGTGTTATCCACTTCAATCTTGACAGGCCAATGTGATTCGAGTGACTTTTCACTCCGTTGTGGCAGAAACTGATCTAAGATCAACTTAAAGTCTATCGTCAGTCTGAACGTGGCCTAAATATAAAACTGGTGCCAAAGTCAGTGTCGCTCCTGCCAGTGCCAGCATGCTAAAAAGAATACACACAGTGACATTGTTATCTAATGTTTGTGTGATCTGTCATCCAGCAGCATCGCATTTCTCACACCTATAAAATAGAGCAGTTCAGTAACACACAGGAATAACCCAACATTTGTCTGTGTGGGGAGATTTATGAATTCATCCTCTGCAGGTTTGACTGTTCTACTCTGCTCTTTTCCACTTCCCAAATCCAGAGATACGCGACCTGTGCAAGGGCATGGAGAAGGACTAAATGCTGCAGTGACACACACAGTCAATGTGTTACAGGTTTACGGCTCACAGCATCATGATTACATTACAGCCTAGTGAATAATCCGAATCAATTCCAAAAATCACAGAATAATTAAACCAAAGCCAATTTGTTGGGTGAAATCATCGGTTTCAATCGCGGCCACACTCAGCATGCTGTTCAGTTGTGATTCCTCCTGTGAACTAGACAGAAAGGGAATAAATTCAGTTTGAATTCACTGTTTGTATTGTCTCGCTTCAATCTTTTAGATGTTGTTATAAACTGTCTCTTGTTCTGTGTGTGCTTTGTGCTTTGATTTGGTGCTACTCATCTTTTCAGTATTTTCCCCTGTAGTATTTTGAATATTTCCCTCCGAGAATATTTTATTTATTTAGCGCTCACTCGAGCTGAAGTTTGAAACTTTATTCACTCATGTGTTAGCTCAGAAAACAAGGAGGGGAAAAATTAGAAGTTCACGCCAGGGCTGTCCCACTTTTCTCCGTCACTCAAGATATTTAAGGTATTCAGCTGTCCCAAATTAGCTAAATTTAACAGGCACAAAGCTCTGGTCTGCTTACAAGCTACGACCTTCAGTCTGAATCAGCCACTTTACCTGTTGTAGACAGAAATGTAGCTTGGTATATGTGAGTGCAGCTTTTCTAAATAATGTGAATGTTATTAATTCGTAATAACGAATGTTATGTTAGCTAGCTTGTCTGTCTGGTGTCTGACCTTTCTCTGTATTTGATTTGGTTTATTTAATGATGCACACTGCTGGTGGGAATGAACCGTATGCTAACTGTGCTGCAAAACCAAAAAAATTTGCTAGAAGAGTTGGCCACACAAGTTCAAGCTTGCACTGTCTTTTGATTTGACATTACTGAAACAAATGGATTAAATATTAATTAAGATTTAAGTTCAAGCATTTAAAGCAGTTTGCGTTTGGTTGGTTTTGACCTCATGCAAATGCAAATGCATCCGTGAAGCCCTCGAGACGTCTGAAACCCGGTTGTTTGAGATGCATTTAGCCAGATGTTGTAAAGGTGCAAATGCATCCATCTCTTTACTCCTCCAGTGGCGTTAACTCTGCCAGTAAGCAGTGTGGAAATATCCACCTGTCTGATTTACATAACATCTTTGTCATAACAGCAGCTGAAGTTAGACTGAAATCAGCTGTTAGCTTCTCTTTTAGCTTCTCTGTCTTATTAAAGGAACAAGAAAAACCTTCTGCAGGGATTTCTACACATACAAACAAATGCAAATCTGAGCTGCTGTAGCATTTATTTCATTCTTGATCCGTTCAACCACTGAATGATCTGTATGGGTGGTGGAGCGGCGATAAAAGCAGCGTGGTGTAGCTGTGTTGTCGGAGGTGAAGGTAAATATGTCCACATCTGTACTCCCGACCTCCACAACCTTAAATTCATTGCCAAGTGTATTATGTGCATTTAAAAATATTAATTTCACACATTTTTCTGCGTAAGCACGTGGGAGCGACGTTCTGATGGTCTGATTTTGTCCATGTGTACATGCAGAGTGGTGAACAGACATCGTGCATTAATTCTCTGACTGTGCAGTGCATGCACATAATTCTGCACTGTTCAAGTGCCAGCTGTAATAAAGTTCCCCATCCAGAGGGTCACTGGTGCTTGATGAGCGAAGAAATTACACTGTTCCTCATGTTGATGAATGGGCGGATTCCTGTCATCGTTATGTTCAGCTGTATTAGTTATTTTCCTCAAGTGGATAAAGGCTGATGCATGTATTTCCTTCATCATCCCTGCGTAAGTGCCTGCTTATTGT
This sequence comes from Chelmon rostratus, assembly GCF_017976325.1. Taxonomy (NCBI): domain Eukaryota; kingdom Metazoa; phylum Chordata; class Actinopteri; order Chaetodontiformes; family Chaetodontidae; genus Chelmon; species Chelmon rostratus. The sequence continues at coordinate 24,314,734 of NC_055670.1, read as the reverse complement.
CCCAATATATTGTGTCGCTTAACATACTGATAATACTGATATATAGTTCTCACAGGATGAGTTATGGTAAAATAAAACGCTATAACGACCTCAGTGAGCTAATCTCACAGAGCAAAGATCATTATTTTTTGATCACACTTTATCTGAGTACTTGAGGGCTGATTCCTGAATAACTATTGAGTGACTGAGTGTTTCAAACGATAGTATTGTGTGAATCGTGTTTTGTGTGAAAATATGTGGCGGTCGTTTCATATGACAGGTTGTCGGCGAGTAGGCAAAGCAAACACAGGCATAAACAAATAGTTGAATGGTGGCTGCGTTCCATTTAGCTGCTGCAGTTTCAGGCTCGCGGGGGTTAACTGTCACATTGTCATGGCTCACAAGGACACTTGAACAGATCGATCATGTTGTTAGAAACAACTGTGCTTTTCCAGCCATGACAACTCAAAATGTTTGCTAAAAAAAAAAAGACACAAAGATAGATGAAGCTAGCAGATGCTTCGCTAGCTGCAGTAACTCAATGCGATCTCTCATTGACGGGTGAAAGGACGAACGACATTCCTGATGTTTATTATCCACGTTCTAAAATAAATTCATATCTCGTCTGGCAAGTTCTCCTCAGCAGCAGCAAACAGCAGACAGACACAGTTAAAGACGAGCTGGTGAACACAGTGCAGCATTTAGCAGCTAAAGAGACAGATATGTCCCCCAGGAGCTGGTGGAGACCAAAAACAGAGCTAAACGAGTGAAAATTGGACTTGATATTCATCAGGTGACACAAACTGCTGGATGTGTAAATAAGCAGCCGTTTGCTGTATAGCAACGAAACGTCAAAACTGTGCTGACAGTGAGCCTGCTCTCATTCCCAGGCTGTTAAATACAGATGCACAAGGTACCCTTGTGCACCAGGCTTTCAGCAAACTCCACTGTAAACTCATCCACGGCAATATTAGACCCCCAGGGCCAGGTGAGGTAGTATAGAGAGCAAGAAAGTCTGCAAATGGAGAAAGGTGGGGTGGATGGACGGGTCTAACGAACACAACTTTCACTCAGGAGATCAGGGTTAGTGTCCTGTGAGAAACCAAAAGTGAAATCAAAAATAAATTCTAAACCTTCTTAAAATCCAAATTTAAGAGTAAAACCCACAATTACAATTGTCTGAATTGCATAACAGTCTTACAGTTTTGTATGTCAGTATAAGGGCTCTCCACACATTATCATCATGTCACTGGGGTTATCACACTGACATGCAGAAAAATCAGGTTGTAGAGTGTGAGAGATGCTGCCTCTTTGCATTATGGGAAATGCAGGATTCAGTGTTTGTAGAGTTTGACTAAAGAAGGATTAAACGTGAGAATATGTTTGTCTCTGCTGCTTCAAGTGGCCTAACTTTATGGAAGCGAAACAATAAATTGCTCCTTTCCCTGATCCCGTTTCTGTGATTGTTTTGATTAAACAAAGTGCAAAGTTCCTTGTTTTAAAGGTAAAATTGGTAAATCTACAAATATTTTGCACACATAGTACATGGATATGATTTCTGTTTCTTACTGATATTTGGTGGAAATTTCTGGTGATTATTACTTCTCCTTATTTCTGAATAAACCTTTGCTGGGGTGGTGTAGCTTCAACAGAAGCACTGTCACAGAACAAACAAATCGATATATAAAAAAGGTAAAAATAGAGCGCAGAATGACACAGCCCAGCGCTGCAGATTGAGAAACAAATGAAGGAATCTCATCTAAATACGGTTTTCCAAATGTCACGAGTAAAAGATTAATATTGACTGAGGGAAATTAAGGCTCTTGGAGGGGGAAACTGCATGTATTAGACAGCTGAGATTGAAAAGGCACCAAGAATTCATTCAATTTCCCATCTGCCTCTCTCCATTCGTCAACTCAAAATAGTTCAGTTTCAGCTGTAAAGGGTATTTTATTAGCATGGCGCTGGCAGACAAAGCCAAAACAAAAAGTGGCAAAAACATTTACTACAGATTGATAACTGAGGCAGTGAGTATTTCAAATGATATCGTTGCCAGATTTTCCAAGTGACAACATTTTTTCGTCATTATGGCTCATAAAATCTGACCGTTACATTTAAATATTCATCTTTCTTCCCATTGTCTCATCATTTTCGGCTCTTCCTCTCCACCCTCTTGCTCTCTCACATACTTTCCTATTTCACACATTAGCCAATTACTAACATGAGGTAATCAAATCTGCCTTTTAAATCCACACCCTGGTCATCTGCTGTGCTGGAGGGATGGCATTAGTTCTCCATCAGCGGTGATCTCCGGGCTTATGTTTCTATTGCATTAGAGGGCTCGGCTGGCTCAATTAGATTTGTCTTTAACGCAGCTGCTCGATGGAGGCGTTTCAGAAGGTCTTTGTAAGCGTCGGCCTGTCGGTTGTTTGTTTGCGAGTATGTTTTACCACGTCCGTGTGTGCCCGTGTACGTTCTCCGTTTGTGTACGTCGGCGTTGATGCGTCTTTGACTTTCCGTTTAACATTACATGCTTCTCTGCGTCTTCTGCCTCGTGTGGTGGCGAGGTCAAGGGTTGCTGGGTAAGATGGAGCCAACAGGAAGCGACATCTGTTGTCTGACGTCTGACAAGGATGGATTGCGTGACTGATGCTCAGGGGGCGCATCCAGGGTTCCCAGGTCAAGCGGCGCTCGCCTTGAGGTCGGCAGGGGTCACAGCCCCTCTAGAACTTTCTTCCAGGAAGCCAATCAACTTCAAACATCGGCTGCTCATCTCGGGGGTAATTGCAAATCAAATGGACCCCTCATTCTTGTTGGAGTGCACCCTCTCTCTTTTCACGGCAAACAAGAAGCCACTTCCCCTTCGGCTCCTCTTTTCTCTTCGCAATTTGTCTTTTCCCCTCTTTTCGACTGCATTTATCTCATACTTGTGATGAAGGGTATTTCCTTTTGTGCGTGGAGAAACCGAGGGAATGGAGCAAACGGGACAATATGCTACACAGATCCATCACGTGTGTGTGACTGTGCATGTACGCTGCACTTGAGTGCCAGCTGACGAACACACAAGCCTGCGCAGAGCCAGCTGCCTTGAGAGTACAGTGGCAGTCTTTGTGGAAACACTTTCAGCCCAAACCCACTGCATTTATCTTGCATCAGCACAGCAGCGTTTTCCAAATGATTCCTTTTGCACATGACCAGCAGTGCTGCTCGCCTGTAAGAAGTAGGACTCGCATATTGTGGTTGCTGCATTATAAATGGCATCTTGATGCATATGGTTTCAGAGTTTTTAAATGGGGCCGTGTGTGTTTGTCAGTTGGTCTTCAGAATGACATGCAGCCACTTCAAGCCAGCTGCCTCCAGAGTGGTGTACTATATGGCGATCTGGGTGAGCTTGTTAAAGGACAGCCTCAAGGCTGGCTTTCTCAAATTACTCCTGTGTGGCAGGGAAAAGGAGAGCCGGCCCTTCTCCTGTGCGGCTTTACTTAATTGCAAAAGGCGACGACGGAACGGTCCCTCCTAAATCTCAGCGCTTACTGGGCACAATTTCATGGATGAGAAATACAAAAGAGCATTACCCTGCATTGTGTACATAATGTTCTACATGTCAGGGGAGCACTGATGGAACAGGCCAGAGTAGCTTGAGGTTTTTTTCCTCGCAATGAGCCATGCAGGATGTCCTTACACGCTTCTATCACTGCGTTTCTCAGGGGTATCAGTGTAAAAAATGAATATCCTATAATTTCCCCGCTCCACTCCGGGCCCTCTTTCAATTACAACCTTTCAATTTAAAATACTAAAGATCATTCTCCTCCGTATCTCTGGCTGGGAAATGGGTGTGAATTTATGGAAAGGTCAAAATTAAATTAGAAAGGATGGGACCTGCAGAGCGCTGGCACCCAAATGACCGTCACTTCATATAAGTTATAGAGATATGTGGCCTACGCCGGGGTGGCTCTTGGATCAGTTTCCATTAACAATAGGGTTATGGAGAGCATTACATGCATTTTCACAGGGCTTGAGTAACTGATACGCTATTTCCCTTATCCCTTAAGTCCTCCAAGTGTTCGAGCATGTTGAAAAAACTGCATGTTGATAATAAAAAAGCAATAGATAGGACTGCAGTCTTTCTGGAACAGCTGTCAAATAAAAAGGCTTGACGACAGACTGCTTTTCAGCACAAGTGCAGCTGTGAATCTGAACAGTGTTGGAGTGCAATGCGACACACAGTCATTTCACACAGCTGATCCTGTTCGTGTGTAAGCTATTGTGTGAATGCATTCGTAAGTGCGATTTACTCTACTGTGCGTCCGGTGCTGTGGTTGATCGACTGTACGTTGATGCACATACGGTGGCTGCTACAGTACCGCCTTCCTTCCATCGGGGACGTTAATCGGCTGCTGCTCCGAGCTGATTATTGAGCATAAGTTACACGTCGCTGCCACTTCCGACACCTAAGTGCATTCAAGCTTCATGTATTTATTCATGAGCATCACTTTACCTCATTGACAACATTGACATTCATGCATTAGATTTCCTCTATCATCTCATATCTAATCACCAATATTTATGTGCATTCTGTCTATTTAATTCAATCTTAATACATCACCTTCATACATATTTGTATATTAAGAGTTAGAGTTATTGGCCACTATAATTATTTCATATTGTCCATATTGGTCATATAGCAAACCCCTTTTAACGTGACTATGCTCACCATACGGTAATCAATTTTTTAATCTCCTTAATCTTTAGGGGTTACTTTATCCATTCGAAGTGTAATTAGCGTGTAAAAGTGTAAAGTGTAAAACAGCTGATGATATTTATCATCATACATCATGTATTTTCTTAAAATATCACACACTTATATAGTATTCAGCACACTCATATAGTATGCAGCTTGACTGCAAAAATGTCTGCATTATTGAACGCTTTACCTCACTTACAATATAACATACTTATTAATAATGGCCAATGGGTTTACTCTATGCTGATGGGCAGGAATCAGAGCCTCCTTGTTATGTGAAAAAGGTGCACCTCTGGTTTTCAGCCAATGCAAAATCACTTTCCAGTCGCAATGATGTCCACATTGATGTTACATTAAGCAGAAAAAGTCTTCAAAATGTCATTTTCATTTTCAAAAGTTACAGCCTAGTAAAAGTTGTCAGATATCAGTTATTGCTTGTCTGCAAACCATCTCAGTCCCCGGTCGGTCTCCATTGTTCTAACTGCAGGAGATGTGAGGGGCCTCAGTACGAATATCGGTGAGATTATCATCAAAGGAACCACCTGAATGGTACAGAAAGTACCCCAAATTGCAAGACGCCGTCCAAAACAATGAAAAAATAATACAGTCTGGCAACAGACATGTTTCCTTAAAAAATAGCCTGTAACGTTCAGGAGGCTTCAGCTGTCTGTGTTCATGTTTTTAGTACAAACTTACCTCTATGGCCAATGAGGTACATGCCGGTGGAGCCATCCAACAGACGTGATCATTGGAGAGAAAAATCTATGCTGGGTGTGGCAGTTTGTGACAGTTTAGCCTGTTTAGTGCATTAAAGTCACAGATAACTGTTCCAGAATCTGCAGTGAGCTCTGAATTTCTTTACTTTGTTGTGACCAAAAGAGACACATATCAGCTCTTCATTACAGTAAACATGGTGAAATGAAAGATGAAGGAAAGTCACAAAACACAGACATGTAATTGTTGCATTAATCTAATTCGACACAGTCACCATCTCAAAAGGCAAAAATATCCAGTCGTGTCTTGAGGGCAGAACTCTGATGAGGCCTCACATTAGCTTCAGAGCATTGCAATGCATTTTTGCATTTGATAAGGACTGAGTGCCCATCACTTCTTACAGTGTGCTCCAGTTAGCAAAGGAAGTCCTTCACAGCCAGTATGGAGAGGAGGGAGATAATAGTGACCAAAGCTCTTTTAAGGTGCATATGATTATCATGTTGAGACACACTTGAACAAATCCAAACCCCCTTTTTTATCATTGTGAAAATCCACTCGGCATGCATCTCTGTGGTTTGAGTCTGCGAGGATAAGGGCAGCCTCTCTGCTCCTCTGTCTCTCACTGATGGAGACAACACTAGGGAGCACACTTACTCCAGAAATGAGAGGGGGGAAAGAGAAAAAAGACAGTGAAGATGGGGGGAGGGGGAGTTAGAGAGGAGAAAGAGGTGGCTCATGGGCTGCAGGGTGAGAGAATGAAAGAGGAGAGAGAGAAAAGAGAGTGTGAGAGAATCGGTATCAGGCTTTATAAGCTCGATGGAGAGCGAAGGGAAGGGAGATCAGAGGCAGAGGGAGCCGTGTGTGTGTGTGTGTGTGTGTGTGTAAAAGCTGAACCGTGGTGTCAGGCTTGATTTCATTACCGGAGCTAATCAGGTCCATATACTTTAAGTGGTGCTTTAATTTGTCTAATCTCTGCAGGATATGGCCGCTGCCTTCCGGCTCCATGGCTGCTTTGCCTTGAAAAGTTATTAAAGAGCACATGGACACGCTGAGACTCTGACCCGCGGACAGGAGATACCGTCCCCCTCGCATTAACAGATACATATTTTCATTACCACAGTGACTGATGTGTACTTTTACACCTCGGGTCTACAGTTCGGCTCCGATGTAGACGTGAACGAACAGCGATGTAAAAACACTGAATCACCAAAAAAAAAACATGTCACATTTGCTTGAGCACGCACACTTCTCCCGCTTGTTTCTGAGCACATTTTGGTTACAGTATGTGCCTCCGGACGTTTGGCTGAACTGAGATGTCTTCCCAAATACCAATCAAGCCAGCAATTTGGCTCGGGTTCAACATTTTCTATGTAAACGTGTTGTTCTGTTGCTGGCTAAGCTAAACTGTCTCTGGTAAAAGACATGTGGTACGAGCCTCGTGTGAGGGGAAGATCTGAATTGAGATATTGACACATAGAAAATGGGGCTGTATTGTGTGACTGCCAGATTCAAATTGAAGGCATATCACACACAAAATGTGTTTGACAAGTTCAGCAAAGCAGTCCTGAACCTGTCTAAGCATGTATGAGCTGCTGAAACAATTAGCCGATAAATGCCAGAGGTTCACAGAGCATGTTTGACATCCACGGAGCTACGAGCGTGCACATCGCTGTCATTTCCGTTTTGGATGGATGATGTGTTGTTAGATTTTCTTGGACAACAATAAACAGGGCTGCAGTAGGTGCACAACTGCCCAAAGAGTTGAGCTTTGTGGATTTAAAGAGGTGGCAGAGTTGTCAAAAGGCCAAGACTGCTGGTATAAACTGAATCAAGGTTATCTGCACATAAGTGTTCGTGTAAAACACAATAAAACAAGCTGATATCAGCTGTCTGTCAGTTAACTTTACCCTTAAAGGCTCTCTACATCAGGCACATCACTTCAGTGTTTTCTAGTTGTCCATCTCACAGGCTTCACACTCATAAAATCCACCTTCATTGTGGAAAAATACGGGCCACCCTGCCAGCGGCCCCAGGGCAGGGGGACACAAATCAATCTCCAATGAGATTTTGAGTGCCAGACACTTCATTTCCTGCATTCTGGTGATTTATTATGCACCAATCTGTGCTTTTTCTGCATCGATTTTCAAGTCCTCCTCTTTTCTTAACATGAATATAAATGAAATAAAGAGTTGATAAGAATATTTGTGGGCTGAAGTCTGAAACCTGAAAGCTAAAGGATGGAGTAACCTCGCCTCTGGCAGACTGATGTCCATCGACGTCTGACTGGCATAAAACAAAAGAAGGAGGACACTCAGCAGAACTGAATGCGCTGCTCTGCCATTCTCCACACAGAAAACACTTCAGTCCTCATGTGTAAATGTCTGTATACGTAGGTGCAGAAATCTGTGAACACACAAAGCAGGAAACATGAATACGTAGTCTTCACACACACTCCGGTTCCTGGTCTGACCATCCCACCACTTTTCTGTCTCTGTCCTTCTGCCTTATCAGGAGGGACGTCCTCACACGTCCAGCCGAGGGGTTTGCTCGCTCACTCGACTGGAGCGGCTGATAGTAGTCGTCCCTTGTGTTGTGTCACAGCTGCTCCGGCCAAGATGTCTGTATGTGATCGTCTGGTTCAGTCCCACAATCCTCTAATGTCTCTACAGGAACCTGCTCTTTAGATGTAGGTGTGTGTGTCGGGACTGCAGGTGCACTCAACCGATGATGTCGGTTTCGCCTGTACTGTCCCTCTCGAGCCTCGTCCACCCCCAGATCTAGGAGTGTAACTGTCCATTGTCCATTATTTGACATTATCCAGTTTGATGACAACACTGTTTCCTGGGTTCAGCAAAGGTAGGTTTCTCACCCTGGTCCTGCAGTTCTAATAGTGTTCTGGTCTCTGCTTGGCGGCTGCATCTGCTTGCCTGATTTCTTCCTCGTCAGCTTGTTTGGGTCTACGGTCTCAGAAGTCGTCCAATTTTCCGACCCATCAGCAGCTCTGCGGGACTGAGGACGAAGGTGTGGTCCTGTATACACACTTGTCAACACTGGCATTCAAAAATACATGGAAATGTTCCAACACCGCAACCTGGGATGTCCCCCCACTCTTACTACTGTCCACAGACCAGGACAGACAGGGGTGCACACAGCAAATCCTAAATCCCCATTAGTCAACCGCCTGCTTTAAACTAATACAGCAACAAAGACTGGGTTAACTAGTTCCTACATGAAGTAAGTAAGTAAGTAAATGAAGTAAGGACAGATACATTCAGATCTTAATTTCTGTATGAGTTTGAGAGGCTACTGGCAAGAGATACAATTGGTGGGAGAGGATGACTCAGAAAAACGATGTCAGAAATAGTATAAATGCAGTCATTGGTGGAGTCATTATCTTATAGCATCATGTCTTCTCTTATGTACACATTAACAAAAGAAATACAATTTTAACCTTCAGTCCAGCAGCTTTCATGAAGGATGTAGTAGTCTAGCTTTTTGAAGATTAATTTCACACACACCATGAGGGGGCGGGTCTTCTGCCTCCATCCTCTCCATAACCAGGGCAACAATAACGTTGAGTGACAGACGACTGGCGTGTCGTTCTCGGCGTCGTCCTCCTCCGCTCCGGAGCTGCACTCACCTGCGAGCAGTCGTGCTGTTACCTCCTCTCTGCCCTCTCCTGTCTTGTCAGAGTCGGCAGCGCCTCTGGTAAAAGCTAACCCTCATGCTCTCACTTCCACATAACATCAAACATTTATGACCACTGGTGTCAAATGATATGACAATGTAGTGTGTGTGTGTGCATCATTTGAAGCAGATACTGTGCATCACATATTTCAAGCCTCCCCCTCTTTTCTCCTTTACATGTTTATGTCTTTGAGGTATAGCTACCTTTTTATCAGAGACTCATATAAACTGCTGTATGTATATTGTGGACAAACAAAGCTCTTCATCAGTGAGTTAAAGCACGCTGAGTCCAGAGACGGCAGTTTAACCTCACTTTGGATCATAATGGATTTCCACTGTAGGCAGTAAACACAAAATAGAGGCTTGCGTCTCACATCTCCTAGCAACCACATCCGACACTATCATCATCATCATCATTATCATGTAAATCAGTCGACAATTGGCTCTGCACAAAATCTGACTAAATTTGTAACAACCAGGCTTCACTTTGGGCCATTTTCGACGCTTGCATGTTACCAGCTGCCGCTGGCTGTACCCAACAACAAGACATTCTGTGCATATCAACACGGAGTTCTGAGGCACTGAAAAGAGTGACTGACTTCTCGTGATGCAAACACATCTGTTACTGTCTGTTGTTCTGTGGCTGGCCATGCTTGGCATGAGGGTTGTGCGCTGAAACACCATTTGTGGCGATGTTCTGGTTGAGACTACGGCTGGGCCTGTGATTATTGCTGTGGCTGTCTCTATAGACGTTGCTATGGCCGGTGCGACTCTTTACAAGACCTAAAATGTTAACATTGGCCTCCACTTACTGACTCCAGTACTCAGGTGATCAGTAAACAGATGTGTTAGCAATGTAGGCTACAACACGTTGAGCTGATTATGAGTGTAATGTGGGCATGATGAAGGACTGGACCAGCTCTGATTGGATCAGTTGGTATAAATAAAATCATTAATCAAGGCTTTAAGAGGCTTTTTGTAGAACAAGATGCTGCTTTGGTGTTGTTTTTATTGTCAGCTGTTTTGCATCTCGACACCTTTGTAAATAAGGGATACCTCCACATGGTCTTGTGAGGTAAAATAAAGGCTGAATGTAAATGGCTGAATAGAGGTTTCAGTAAAGACAGATAGCTTTACTGAACATGAAGGTAGCTTTGTTCTACAGTCTGCATTTGTCTGTTGCACATGTGCAAACACACTTTGTGAGTGGTTTGTCCGGTCTTTGCAGGTTTTCAGCAAGTCTTCAGGTTTGTCTCAAGCATTAGTCACTGGCCTTTCTGCAGCGATGTAGAAGCATCGCTGCTGGGTGGAGTCAGAGGTGCAAAGACTTTAAACTCTGAACCAGAGACTCGTGTCAGACTTCTTTTCAGCTGCCTTTCAGCCTGGTTTTAAGTTTCTCTTTGAAGAGAATTCAACACTCACGCATTGTCTGAGCTCAGCGAGATGCTTCAGTGAATCTCTGCAGCTCTACTAAAATCAAGCATCTGCAAAAATACTGTATATTTAAAAAGTGACCAGAAAGCCACAAAGTGATACTGTTCAGTGCATTAAGTTGCAGCATAGAAGTTGCAGTGATTGGTATAAAAATAGCTAGCAGCTATAAGCTACCTCACCAACAGCAATTAACCTGAATGCGGTTGTTAATAGATGGTTTGAACAGAGAACAAGCCGACAAACAAACGCAGCTCTTAAGAAAAGAGAGTGATGGTTTGTCTCTGGTCCTCCTGTGTCTTCCACTGACTCCTCTGTCCATGGTGTCATGAAGCCCTCTGTGGGGGTGACCAACTACAAACTGATGCATCCCCACGGGACGGGACCACCGAGTCATTATGCGAGCGCAGCCTCTGCCTCGCCACTGGGGCCTGATCCCTGCAGCTTTACAGCACAACCTTGTCTCATTATTGCTCCCTATCCACACGTCTTTGCCTCTTCTGCCTCCTCGAGCGGTGCCGTTATAAGATCCACCCGCAGAGGGCAGGAAGAATTACTGTGCAGCCACTGTAGTGTTTGTCGCTGCTTTTGAAATGAGTCTTCCATTAGCGTGACGCGAGGAGACATCCTAGTCCCCTTGACATCCACCCCCGTGATAAGTCTGTTGCTCTCGCGCTGCTGTGACATGTCGTAAATAAAGCATGTCACACTCAGAGAACGTGGAAGCACGATCGTATATTATCACGCTACATGGTTGGCATGGCAGCTAGCATTGGTCATGGCGGGGTTCGACTTGCTTTTGACTCTTTCGTTCTTGTAACGTTTGCACGCAGACCTTTACACCCGAATCTTCTCTGAATGATTTCAAAGAGCTCATCACAATAGCCAATGAAGGTCAGTTGTGCCCAATTACACATTGTAACTGTAACAGTGCTAATAATAAAATAGTAATAAATTGACCAAGAAAAATTGATTGATTGATTGGTGCACCTAATTAACATGAGCAAGTGTCATATTTTGTTTGTTTGTTTGACATTTTTGCATTTAATTGGCCATCTATAGTGTTGACAGGCGTAAGACATGCAGTAAATGTCCCTGGTGTTAGTTTATTATATGACCAGGTGAGCTGGACCAAATTCTCTTTGAGGTGCGACTGATATTAGTTTCCTGTCCAATAATATGTTTCTGTTTGAAAATCCAAAAAAAACCCACAGTGTTGCTTTCTACCATCATCTTTCCATATATTGTAGGCTGCGACATAAACAACAGATGGTGGAAATCGAGCATGAGCCAAAGGACATTGTCAAACTATAAAAACCTTAAAGGTCCCACACTTGACCTGAATAATACGGATGCATTTTTATAGAAAATATGAGACAAACATCCAGCTTGGTTCACTATTTATCACAATTATTCATTGTTTAGCAATAATTTCTAGATCTCTGCGCCCACAGAGGAATAATACTGATGTCTATGTAACATTTGCGACTGCAGAAGACATGGATTATTCACAGAAACATTAAATATTGTTGACAAACCGAGACATTTGTGAAGCCGAGCGTCCCCTGAAGGCACATGATTACGGGAGTTTATTTGTTTGGTTTTGCTAATGATGTAAAGCCAGTAATGTCTCTGGCAAAGCGCGGGACATTAGAGAATAATTCATATCAAAATAATGTATTCCAACGTGGACTGCATAAAACATGGCCAGTGGAGCACATTCACCCGCTGATTTGTAGCTGAATGAGTTATTATTGTAACATAGCTATGTACTGAATTTAGATACGTGTTTCTTATTGTGTATGCATGTGTTTGTGTCTATACCGTATATCTAAGCAGAAATCTTTTTCCGTCTTTAATTCTCATGGAATAGCTCGAGCTCACCGCTCATTGTGCTTTCAGTGCAGGGAATACACGGGGAGACAGCAAACAGTCTGCACATGCAGCATACTGTGTGCAGTCATGATTCCTCTTTGAAGTCTTAATTATGGACTTGTTTAAAGCTGCATTAACTGATTTTTTTGGCAAGTGAAAACAGTTGAGAGCACAACACACACATAGAGCTTCTTATTGTTTGGGTGTTAGCAAACAGTTTTTCAGTCATGGAGCAACAAACACTCATCATCATTCATCATGTTCTGTCCACCTGAGGACTATAAGTCAAGTATTCATTCGCCTTTTAGCTTCATTTTTTTTGCAGCTTGTGATAGAAATGTCTGGCTCTGCAGCTGCTAAATGCTCACTGTGTTAACCTTTCTGTCTGCTGTTTGGACACAGTGTTCTGTGGGTGGTTGTTGTTTCTTTTATTGTTTTGTAGTTTCTGGGTGTTTTCTTGATCCTTTCACATTTTTACTCACTGCAGGCTCATTTTTCACTGCAGCATATAGGTCCTGCACCTCTATGGAAACTACACAATCATGGCTAGAAGCCTCACACAAGAATGTCCTTTGTGCAGCATAGCGCAATTATAACCAATGAAAAGCTTGATGAATGACAATTCATATAGAAAAATCCTGTAATCCATATATGCTACCCTTTTCCAAGTGCCCACAAGTGTCAGCAACATAAAACAAATATATAAAAAACAAGATTTGGGGGCTGCACATGCTGCTCATGTTGAACTATTTCCATTTTTACAAGCTGTAAAAGCATCCCACATTTGGTTAGTTTTGTACACATACATTCACGGGCTGTTGGAAATTTGAAAATCGGATGATAATTTCTGTTTTTACGGTTTCTGGCTATTATAGATGGTGTAATTTTGACGATTTTAAAGAAGACGTGCCCTTTAAACCCACCAGTGGGTTGTGGGGTTCAGATGACATCTCCACCATATGGTCGCCTGTGGAAGGAACAATGTTGTCTTGTTTGTGTCTTGCAAACATTAGCATCAAATGTAATTGACAGCAAGTAGCCGGAACAGGCTTAAAACCACCCAACTGCCTCGAGTCTTCTGTTTTATTACTGTAATTAAACAAATCTCACACCACAGTTAGAATAATGAAAAATGATCTGGAACAGGTGCTTTGATTGAGCTACACTGAACATGAAGATTCCTCACTCACAGCAACAGATGGAAGCTTTTCTTAGTCTCTTATCGCAGAGTCGCTTTTTCATTGTGTGTTTAGCCTCCTGAACTCAGTTTCCTGTCAATCTCAATCACGTCACTTGTCGGAGAGGAAGGGGGTTCCTGGGATGCAGCCTAACTTTTCATGAAAATCACCACACTGTAAAAAAAAGTAGCTGAAAGGCGGAAAATCAATCTGGCAAAACTGTTCTTAAAAACAAAATGCATCATTTCACAAAAATGATTCATGACTGCTCTGACCTGGCGCTGCTGTGGCTTTGAGTAGGTTTAGGCACAAACTTCATTGGTTTAAAGAAAACAGCAAACAGTGGTCTTCTGTGTCCAAGTCACACGCTTTGTTGACCCACTCATCCACCCTGAACTCCATAAAAGATTTTTTTTTTTCACTAATAAAGACGTCACACTAACAACACGACTTCCTCGTTAGAAAAACGTAACAATGGGTCGTCATTGTTGTGAAGGCAGTTTACTTGTTGACCTGGTCTGAGTAGGAAGCTGATGAAAAACGTGCTCATCATGAACATCAGAAATTGTGCTGTTGGATTATAGATGACAACGAATATCTTCCAAATGAGTGCAGGTGAGGTACGAACCTCAGCTGCAGTTAGTTAATTTAAACACAAGATACTTGTGCTCAAAAAGAGGATTCTTTCTCAGTGAAGAACCTTGGAGCTCTAATCTGCCTCTATACATGCCAAAGAGCAGTGATTCCTAACACGTCTCTGGGGGTCATCAGGTGGACACCTCCCTTCAACGGTGTTTCGCCTACTTAGTCCCACTACACCTCCAGGAGGCTAGGCGGTGAACTCCGGCGTCCCAGAGTCACCCCCCCTAGTGCCAGTTCACACTGCTCCTACACAATCCAAACAGCACCGCCACGTTCAACTGACCCAGGCCTGTTTAGGAGATGCTCCAGGTAGTGACCAGTACCAATGCTACCATTTAGCTAATGCTAATGCTAAATGCTAACTGCTAAGAAGAACAGGACAAGACAGCTAGATTCACCTATACTGAAGGAGACAAGAACAGAAGAAGGATTTTGGCTGTGCTGCTGGTGCAAAGCTTCACCTTGCACCTTTTGTCCCTTGCACTCTGTTGCCCTGTGCACAGGTCGCTGAGGCTGGACTCCCACTGACCAACTCATGATGAATGATTGTACCTGGTGAACAAGTCCAAACAGCATCTGGCTATATGGCGCTCTCTAGCAGTGCTCAGCTGACATGACATCATTCACAGCTCGTCTAATGGCTAGTTCAGATCATCATTTGGGAGATTCATGAGTCACCTGGCAAAACGCTCCCCCGGATTAACTAAAGAGATGAATGAATGAATCAAAATGAAGGAATTGTTCTCTTATGACAAATCATGGAACCTATTCACACACACAACAGTGCCGAAGTAGTCATTTACAAGTGGAGTTGGACAATAAGCTAGAAAATAACAGCTCTGAGTTGCCTGTTTTCTCTAAAATGCCAGGCAAATAAATATATTAACACCATTAGAAACTGATCAACCAATATCTATAGAGTCAAATATAAAAGGGATATCTGTGAAGATCTGACTGTATCATAATTCGGTCAACAAAAGCATCCGGCACACACATTTTTGCCTCTTTTTCATGGTACTTCAGGTGTGGGTCGATTCATTTCACAGCTGTCATTCTGTCCTTTTCCCTCCTCTCAGTGAGAAGCCTCGGGGGTGAGCTGCAACCTTGAGCCACTTTGGTGAGTTGTAGACTTTGTCTGTCACCTTCAAACTCCACCTCCCACCGCAGATATATATGAGGCTATGGCTGCCCTTAGCCCTCCTTACTGCATGGAGGCCCACGGGAGGGAATAACAAGCTGGGGAGTTGTTAGTATGTAGGCTGATGTATTTCTAAGTGGTCTGTGAGGGTGTGCAGGTCACTCTGCCAGCACCACTGTTATTGATCACTATCATTGTGTTGCTTCTGTACAGGGATCACACACCCACATGGGTTGGCAGCCGGTTATATATGAGTGTACGATACTGGTGGCGACAATCTGTTGGAATCAACATTTTCCCTCTGTGGTCAGTTTTATACAGCGGCCTCATGCAGCTGGAAAGTTTTGGACAATCGTGAATTTGTGCTCTGCAGTAGCATTGCCTCTGTCACAGTCACAGCGATAAAGATTCAGTGTGCTTGAAACAAAGTAGTTTGTACTTTGTGTCATTCGATCACGTCCAAAGGCGGATGTGTAATTTCCTGAACCGAATGGCCAAACGTGGAAGAAAAGCCGGCATCTCATCGAAGGTTGACAGTTTTCCTCCGGTTTTTAAATGACTGCAATGAAAACAGACACAAAAATAATGACGTACATGAAGCATGTGACTTAAACATCCACTGAAGCTTCTGCACCTCTAATTAGGAGGCAGACAAAACCATCAGACCTGTGAACGAGGCGACTGAAAGTAAAAAAGTAATGCATTAAATTAACAGAAATGCCATGTTTCTATCATGTGCTCTACATTGTTTTCACAGTTTGATTGGCTCTCATTTGATCACATCATGTTGCTGCTCTTCTTCTGCGCTGGTTTAATGGCTCCCAACTGGAAAATTGGTGCCTCCTGTTGATTATCTTGACAAAATACTCACATAATGGAAGTTAGTGGAAATGTGCAAGAATTCTGTGCAAATGTTCACATTTTCTTCTAATAATTTTCTCGATATTTGGATAAA
The DNA here is from genome assembly GCF_017976325.1 of Chelmon rostratus. Taxonomy (NCBI): domain Eukaryota; kingdom Metazoa; phylum Chordata; class Actinopteri; order Chaetodontiformes; family Chaetodontidae; genus Chelmon; species Chelmon rostratus. Next base: position 24,298,391 of record NC_055670.1, on the reverse strand, counting down.
AGTTGTTCTACAGTTGGATGGAAACCTGGCTTATATCACTCTACTCATAGTTTTATTTCCAAAACATAACTGCAGCTAATTATTAATAAACTGACATTTATTGGTGATTTGATTACTGATTCTGGTACCATCTTCCATTTGTTGGAGTGCTGTCTCATTTTATTTTCCACATCTCGGTAGTTGCCCATATACAGGGTTTTAACATTTCAGTTTATATGTCTCATTTATTTGCTTTCATTTAGCTTAGAGCATGAGTGCTTTCTGTATTCTGGGATTGTTTCCATTAAGTTTGGTTCAGGGTGATTTTGGGTTGTTAAGTAAATGATCACATCGTCTGCATATAGTGCTAACTGCTTTTATACTTCCATCATTAATGTTACTTTTTTAATACTTTCTTCTTTCCCTCTAAATCCTGCATTTCATGTCTTATTTTCACTGAAAATATTCTTTTCAAATTAATCTCTTCAGCAATTATACTGACCTTTACAGACACTCTGTCTCTAAAATTTACGAAACCAGACTCCCTGCGCTAAAGGCCAGACAGGAACAACACACTTTCTTTCTTCTTGATAACACAAGCAACTACTGTATAATGTAGATGTAACCTCAAGCAATTGCTTGGGCTGAAATTTTAATGATCAGTACCAACAAATTGGGCCATCGTAGTAGCAAACAGTTGCTGTGGACCCCGCAAGATCGAAACAAAACATGCACACAGCTCATTTAAACATCCTTCACATCTACACCCACCACTCTCGAACACACACACCGGCTGACACCTCCATACGCACACAGATCAATATTCATGACAGCCCACAGCAAAGTGTTCAGTCAGTGCTTGCTCGTATTAACATGTATGAACTCAAACTCCCCGTAACCATATCGTTTTTCTGTAATCACGCAGTGCATCAGGAGGTTTGTTCACACTCACTGCTGATGGAACACACCGCCGGCCACATGTCGTCCCCAAAGTCTGTGAACTCCTGACTTCATCTGAACACCAGCAGTGGCATTTCTTCCCACTTCTTCATCCTCTTGTCAGTGCAATTTAGATGTCACTGCCACTTGATTGTTTGGCTAGGCGTGAAAACAGTATGATGTTGCTGTTGTTGATAGAAGGAACTGTGTGAAACCTTGTGTCCGAAAGTCTTAAATTTTACATTTGGATCGGCTCAGGACATTTCTATTTCTCTTGCTTTATTTATCTGCCCAACAGCACACAAGGACCATGCACTACAATTATTGATGAGGCTGAGGAATTGATCATGTTTTCAATTGTTTCAGGCTGCTGTAACATGTGAATTTCCCATCTGGGTCATCAATAGTGTTTTTTTATGTTATAACGTGCTCTACATTTGTCCTCAGCCTTGTGTCTAAATACTGACCTCTAGCCAAAAATCAGTTCCATTTGAGGGTATGAGCACCGGGGATTATTCAGGATTATTCTTTCTTCATAATTTCATCAGTGTGGTCGTGCAGGTAGACTCCTTTGTAACGTGGCCTAAATATGCAGTCACACAGTTTCTGTTTCCTCGCTGGCTGAATGAGTGGTGCCCGTGGGATATGTTGTAGGCTCTAACGCAGAGTGATTTTACATGCAGGAACAGATGGCTATTGGAGGACTTGTGCATGACAACTAGTCACTCTCTCCGCTGTATCTTGTTCCACTCATGCCTCAGTGATCATGGGCGCCTGCAGTAGTTTATGAGCTAATCATCAGAGCAAAACACTGGACAGTGATCTAATTTAAGCTGTTGTTGGGCAACAAAAGCCTGGAGGAAACAAAGAGAGAGAAAGAGAGTGCTGGGAGCAAATTCATGGCTTGTGCACATCTTGGCTGAAGATAATGGCAACATCTGTTCAGCTCCTCACCGTCATGGGGTATTCCATTCATGTGCCACCGCTGAATCCCAGAGAACTGATGTTTTTAAGGGTAATATCAAACATTACAGGTGCCACATACGTTTTACAAGAGGCTGCTGTCCTGCAGCAAACGACAGACAGAAGTCCTCAGCACTGTGAAAATCGACATTAGAGTTTGAGTAGATTTCTCTTCAGAGCTTCTTATCGATTATTCACATTCCCTGCTTTCACTCACTGCTGGTCAGTACCTTTAAAAGGCTGAGAAAAGAACAAGTAGAGGTTGGTGGAGCAGACACAGAACTAATAAGCCCTCGGAGGCTGCTGTATGAGCTATCCACTTGCCCCCTAAGCACAAGGAGACATTCATCTCGTCCCCACCATTCTGTGTGATCTCTTAATGACAATGAAACAGGCCTGCAAGAATTCAAGCAATTTTCTAAATTGATTTTTCTCCACGGACGATTTACTTTGCCATTAGATCGTCATTCATAACTTTTCAGGGGATTTAACACAAGCCTCTCTGTGGGGGTCTGTGTTCGTCTGCAGCAGTGTGAACTGCATACTCGGTCTTGTCAGTAACACGAGAGCTTACATCCAATACTTTAGTGGGTTTTTTTCACGTATCTCAGCAGGCGCTTCATCTTTTCTCTGAAGTCGTGTGGCACAATCGGCAGAAACATGCTCCGAACTTTGCATCTGTGCAGTCCTGCATGCTGGGACATTACAGGCATGTGAGGATTACCAAGTTAAGCTTGGAACATATGTGGTTAGAGGCTTTTGCTTTACCAGAACCTCCCCCAAATTGCATACTCTGCACAATCTGCCTTATGGTGCAGTGTGTGTGTGTGTGCATGCATAGGCATGTGGGTGTGTCGCAAGCGTCCGAACATGCACGGTGTGTATGCGTGGGTTTGTAACGGCACAAGGTGGGTTGTCTGACTCGCGTTCAGAAGCGGAGAATAGCTGCCCAAACATGAAGACAAATGGGGTGCAATAGGAACAGGCTGGCAGGCTCGCCGGCGGCCGGGCCGCTCGATAAAAAGAAAGATGAGGAGACGCTGTTCAATAAAGCAGCCAAGCCCTGCCAGGCTACGATCTCCCTGCAGGGATTGCCAGAGATGAGACAGAGCAGAGACCAGCAGGGAGGTATGGAGGTGTGAGGTGGCAAAAGAAGGAGAGGAAAGAGAGTGATTGCATAGAGAAAAAGGCCAACAGAGCCTGAGAGAGAGAGGCGAGGACGGGTTTATGGTTGGGTTTGAGGAAAAAGAGGTCCTAGATACATGGAAAGAGAATTACAGCTCAGATTGTGTGTCACCTTTCTCCCTGCAGCAGTCCGGCTCTTGTAGCAGCAGAAGCATATGACAGATTAGGCTCCATTGATTTCATTTCACATCTATATATGATAACTGGGGGGAGGGTTTCAGATATGGTCATCAGTAGCTTGACTAGACTGACAGCCCTAACACCAGGCTCAGCTCAATATCTGTTCCCCGAGCTGTCACAAACTCCGCAGGGTTTTATGCTTGTTCTGCCCCCATAAACCCGTTTATTGAATTCCGATGGTAAGCACACGCTTGTTGTTTTGCTTTTTTCCTCTGTGTCAGGAAACACAGACAGGAAATAAAACCAAGGAGAAGTAGGAGAGAAGCTTCTAGAGATTGTATGGAACTCGAGTCCTCTGGCTGAATGGTTTTCCTTATAAATGCCATGTTTTGGCTCTGGTTAGCCAGCTGTAATTAGGGTTAAATCCCAGGCTGTCAGTCAGCTTGTCATTTATGGCCACTAAAGGGGCCATCTCCGGTGCTGAGGAGCGCAGGTCTCCCACTCCAATCAGCTTTATGATTGCGGGCCCTGTCAGATGAGCAGAGGCCAGGCGGAGGCACATATTGTGTTGAGGAGAGGGAGGATGATCTGTTGTTTCACTGAGATAATCTATGAAGGATGCAGGATGCTGTGTCACAGGGTTTTGAAAAGCGTTGTCAAAGAACAGGACTAATTGAGTATTAAATCCAGTGTGATGGTATGAAAGTACTGAAAAAGATGACTATTATTGTCTATCTGTAATGAATTGTTCAACTTTTTATTCACTGTGTATACAGGAAGTGCAACAGGCCACGCCTAATACTCCAACTCAGTGTGATCTATTGCATTTCCTGTTGTGAACTAAGATCCTATTTCTCTCTTTGCTGACAAAAACTGTAGAAAACTAGCAAATCGTGTTGATACGCATGACATGAAACCATCAGGAAGTGATGCGTGAAAGCATTTTGAGGCGATGGAATAAGTATGCGTGAAAGTGGCGTTTGCTGTAAGGAGCGCCCGTCTTAAAACACCGTAAACCAGCGGCGTCGGATCACTTCGTTCGGCTCGTTGCAAAGACTTGAAGTTGGAGCATTAGTTCATTGATTAGATGCACTTCAGGATGTAGAGCAGTGAGGACGTTCGGTGCTGATCCAGCACAATCGGGAGACCGCCACAGCTGGAAGAGGTCGATGAGTCAGCAGCCACTTATTTGTGAGCATTATCACGATTGTCTTTCGTGGCCTTTGAATAAGCTTTTAACGAGGAAGAAACGCACACGGCTGAGCTGACGATGAAGCACTCAGTCGCCAGTGAGGAGCCGTTAAAGCTGCTGATTGTCGTTAGCAGTATAGTTTGCTTGAAGATTCGGCTTTAAAGGTTCATTTGTACACAGACTGAACACCTCTGTGTTGGAGTAGTTATGGGATTGGGAATACTGGGATTAAAATGAATGAATTACATGTAAGATTGAATTCGTTCTACCAGTTGCTTGTGTAATGTTTGTGTTATAATACTTCTTTTCAGGGCTAAATGGGATTTTGAGAGAAAGCTGGTGACATTTTTATCAGAATATTTCACCTTTTGTTCTGCAAACTCTTTAATTTCAAAACTAAAGCAGTGCAGCTGAGAAAAATCATTACTTTCTACCTGATTTCTACACAGTCTTCACATCCAAAGCACAACCTTTGCCCCGAGATCTCATCATTTCTGCGACACAGTCCTCTCTGCGCACTTCAATGGGAAAAAATACATCAACCCGATAATCCCCGGCTGGCCTCGCCCTGAACTTTGCCAGATGTTCTGCCACAAGATCCACTGCTAAAAGAACAGAGAACAGATAAAAATGAATCATAATGTGACAGGTTGGAGCAGAAAGTAGCTCAGGGCTTTTCTTCTAATGATGACTTTAGCTCCAGCTCCAGCGGCCAGTATCTTCAGCGGGTCCTTACAGCGATGGTAAGGGTCCGATTCGTCACCAGCGGCACAACTTAATTAGGCAAATGTCATGTGTTCCTCTCCTCCGGCAGACAACAGCCTGGCCCACCCACGGCGGAATGATATTGTTAACCGATCAAAATGGCTGACCTCATTAATTTTTCCAGACGTGTCCTGTCGTCAGCTCCAGGTTTCGGCGGGCCACGGCATGCTGCTTCGCTTTCAACACTTTTTTTTTTCCTCATAAGGTGCAGAGGTAGCAGCGGAAAAAACGGCAGAAACTTGTGATGTGTTACCTCTAAGTGTCATCTCCAAAGTGCCCCTTCTCCCAAAGTCTACTTTCACCCTGTCATGACTCACTGTCTGCCCGTGTGAAGAGCTGTTGCTATTCTTTACTGTAAGTAACCACATTGTCTGTGGACTGTAATGGAACAATGATATTGTGACTAAGAGGAACATTTTCTACTCCCCAGAAATTGGTTTTGAGTTTCAGCTGGACTTTGATTTGCTTAATTAGACCTAAGAAACTTTTTAAAAGTAAGTGTGTGACTGTAAGAGTAGAGGAAAGGCCTATTAATTATGCACAAATATGGTAATTAACCAACTCCGTACGGACGTGTCTATAAGTATACCATCAGTAAATCCCATGAAAAGACCAGAACTAACAACACATTCTATACTGATTGTCTGTGTATCCAAAGTCTGATGTGTCTTATTCCTCTGTGCCATTTAGTTTCATTATCATCCAAAAACTCTGTGCAGCAGCTGTTGTAACCTGTGGTTAATGTCTTAAATTTAACATGACACATGTTGCATTAAACATATAAGCATAAATGACTCAGTGAAATCAAGGAATAATTAAACTCTTTTAATGTAAATTTCCTGGTTGCAACACTTCTTGTAGTTTGTAAGTGCAGAAATTCCCGTCCATTTTTTGTGGCAAACTTGAAATGGTGAATGTGTGTTTTTTCCCGTTTTTCAGGAAATCATTTCTTTCAGTGGCAGATAATCTCGTGGAGCTTCTGTCGTCCCGTCCCGTCAGTCTGAGGAGCTCACATCACTTTAAGGCACAGAGAAAACATCCATCAGGTCTCCGTTCAGCAGCTGTGACACTGAACGACACAGCAGATTCAGTGCAGCAGCGTAGCCAGCACAAAAATCACACAGCAAATGTCACTATGAAATGACTGTGTCCCTCTGAATGCAAACACTTCTATGATTGCACTGTGAGACCACCTGACTGCACAGACCAGGACTGGAAAACCTGAGACCGTTTGATCCGTGAGACAACTAATGAATGCAAAAAAGCAAAAGAAAATAAAAAGTAGAAGACTCACATGATCATTTGAAAGTAAGGAAAAACAGAAAACATAGCAGCGTTATCCTTTAAGCATCGTCAGGCTGACTGGGGATGATTCAAGCACCTGTTTTCACACCATAAGGTTTATTGTGGAGGGACGCAGTGCAGGCTGGACCAGAACGGTGGAAATCTGAGCAGTTTGCTCTCTGATCGAGGGCTTAAGGAGTCATTGAGGTGTGTAAAACTCACCTTGCCTAGCATCTGCTCTCCATGTACAGCGCAGAGCTCATAAAGTGGATCTTTTGTCCGGCGGCCCTGGCTCGCCCCGGTGAAAAGGGAGCCCCGGCGCTGCCGTGCAAATGAGTAATGAAATTCAATCTGGACGCCACGACGGCTTTTATGTCTGGAAGCGGACAGTGAGCACATCTGCAGGTTCCATCGCCGTGTAGCCCGGCCTAATTTGTTTGTCATTACTGGCTTGGCTTACATCTGTGGGTTCTGTGCGAGTGTTTCTGGCAGCCCCCGCCTCTGCGTTAATGGACTGTTCACAGCCTCTTCTCCAGATGCCGCCCCATCCTGTGACCCCCTTTGCCGTGCAACTGTCCAATCTGACGTCACCCAGGTATTATTATAGAGGAAAAAAATAAACACGATGCCTGTCTGTAATGAGGAAGGACACAAATTTCTACGAGTCAGGATATTTTTCAGAGGGAGAAAAGATTTAAATGTTTTTGAGCCAGCGTCACCACATTAGATATTGGAGCTGGCTACATTTTATATGTTGTACAGTGTCCGTACACACAGTCAGGTGTTATTCAGTATTACTGTGGTTTATTTTAATGTTCATCTTATTTTACGTCACTCTCTCAACTGACATCTGGCCACAAGTGAAGGACGTTTCGATGCCTTTAAACGTCTGTCCTTGTTTCTCTGTGAGCCACGATAGACAGAAGGATTCTACAGGGAATCCAAAACATTTTTTTTAAATCTTTTCAACAAGTTTACAAAATAATTTGATCTTCATTAACAACTTTGAAACGGATAAACAGAAAAAGAGTTTTCAAGTAGCAGTTGCTTCAGATCAAAATGTCCCAAACCTGCACTGTTCAGTTCACTGCTGTTTAACATAAGTTACACAACAATATATATGTAAAGCCAACATGAGCTATTGGTCTTACTGGACAACGTGAGGCTGCAGCAGCAAAACAAACACGCCGTCACACTGAAACTAACAGAACTGGCTGACTCCCAGAACAACATGACGGCTGGAGAGTCGCTACCAGAAACAGTCAGTCACAGTTTGGTGACGTTTAGGAGAAGATCATGTTTGATTTAAGGTGAGAATGTTTGTTACTTACTTAGATAACATACGTGATATAAGCATGTAAGTAATATACTTCAGTATGTTATTTAAGTTAATGCTGACTAAAACAGCAGTGAAGTCCTGTGTTTGTTTGATCCGATCACCTTACGGCAAACGTAAATATGGGTCGTAATAAGCTGCTTGCAAAGATGACCAGTACAGCTTTGGTTTTGAAGAAGCAAAACCCTTGATTGTGTTCTGAGCAAGAGAGCATTTTATTGCTGATAAATGCATTTCTTTGTATATAGCTGTTGCATATTCTCACTTTCTCTTCATATCCTGTACTTTTCACCCTCAAAACTAAAAAGTCAGGGACACCAAAGAGATGGCAGGTTAAAATAAATTCCTTCAAACATATTCAGCCATAATCAGTCAGTGTAGTCATATTTTCACACAGTCTGTGAACAGCTGCAGCAGAGCATTGTGGCCCATCGGTTGCACTGAGCGGCTAAATGTCCAATATTTACCTAATTATCCTTTTAATCACTGATAATGCTTTTTCCCAGAGTGTGCCAAGAGTCAGTCAGCAAGCAGGCACTCTTTAATCCGGCAGTTTGTGTTTGTAGTTGAAGTGATAGTAGAGCAGTGCATAGGAAGAGGCATTTTGAGTTATGGCCAAAAACACGATCAAAGTCAAAATGATACCAAAAGACGGGTGAGTGCTAAGAGACCAGCATGAGCTAATAAAATACAAACAGCGCTCGTTTAATTGAATGGTGACCGACTGGAAACAGTATGTGTTAGAAGCGAAACAAAATATAAACTCCTCATTTTGTAATATATTTTGAACAGCAAATCCCTTCAAGTTCAAAGGATCCATTTTTCAGGAGACTTCCTTATGAAGTGCTATACTTGGACTTCAATCAAAACAGTAAAAGCGACATGGAATTACCGCCATCACCATGCGTGGACTTCTAATTGTAAGCAGTTTTAAGAACACAGACCATGAATGCCTCGACGCAGCACTTCCAGGAGCGAGGCAAGCATGATTAGTGTCTAAAACGAGCCGCTTCTGTAATTCAAAGTGCAGTTAAAGGTTTAGAAATTTGGGCGGACAGCAAGGGGAGCTTTTAAGGAGAGACTCAGGAAACTGAGCTGATGGTGTAACTTTTTATTGTGCTGCAAACTGAGGTTATCATGAGATTCGGTGGAAGTTACAGTCAGTGGTTATAAATCTGCCACTTGTAATGAAACACAGGGTGCTGAAATACGTTGCTTGAAGGGGTCTTAGGGCAACAGTGGAAAAGCAGAAATATCTTAAGGAAAAGCAGAGAAATTATTCTAATAATATGAACTTTTTACACAATATTCAGTATGTATTTTTATATGTAGGACGGGTGCCAGGCCATCTTCGTGTCTACATCGTAATTTACTAGTGACCAGATTCCTCATCATCACAGAATTATCTTCTGTTTAGACAGTGTAATCATCAGCTTTCATCAGTTGCCATAGTAACACAGTAGGCATGAACTCAGTGAGCTTGCTGCGTTTCTGTGCAACAGCTCTGGGAGCAGTGACAAGCGAGTATGATGGATGTTTCACCCCTGTTATGCTGTCTGCTTTCGCTGTGGCATTTTCTATTTGCAGGACGATCGTCATGAAACCTCATGTGTCACACAGAGATGGGCAGCTAAACAGAAATGAAATAAAAGACGGAAAAAACTTGGGAACAAAGTGGAGTCGAGCTGCTTTGAGGTCCACTTTAAACCCTCTGCAAATGTGCTGTGTGCATACTTGCAACTATGTCTGAATAGCAACACACTTTCATCCAGAAGACAAAAGTGTTTTATCTTCTTTTAAAGAGAGGAGACGAAGTTAGTGCAGAGATATCGCTCCATGTTCTGAAATCCATCTGTGTTTTTGCATCTGTTTTTAGAAAATTTGTTCTTTAACTGCTTGTTTTCAGGCACCGCTTGGTGAAGACTGGTTAAATTAGTGCTTCAGTGCCCTTCTATAAAATTGGAGGATCTGCAAGAGACAGAACAGTCTGAGCTGAAGCATCAGAGGCCATGACATCCTGATTTCATTCCCTAGTTTATGTGCAGCTCCTACATTTCCCATAATGCATCCAATCCATAGTTTTCTGGACCCTACCTGCTTGGTCAATGTTCTTGTCTTTCAAATGCTGAGCCACCAGTTTGTAATACAGCTTTTCTCTTAAAAAGAATAATTAGTGCTCCCGAAGTCCAAGTTGACATAACCACGATGACATCACTATGACATCATCAGGGTTACTTCCTCAGACTTGATGAAAAGAGCAGGCAGACACCATGCAGCTGTAACACAGGCTCAGCTCCTCTTTACCGGAAAAGTGAGCTGTGAAAAATGTTTGAGTGCCTTTTTAAATAAGATTAATGCAGATAAAAGTCATTAAAATGAACTGAACTGAGAGCGAGAGACAGACAGAAAGAGGAGGATCATGGGAGGTGAGACCATGCTGAGCTCTGGAGGCTCCTCTACCAATATTACAGTGCACCTGTTTCTCCTTACCACTAAACCAGAGCTCTGCCACCTAATTAGCAGCTCATATGTGCACATGCTAATATGCAAAACTACATCAGCTACCCAGGTGGATGGATGCATATGTGTGTGTGTGTGTGTGTGTGTGTGTGTGTGTGCGCCACTCACTACGCTCACTGTAAAGTGTGTACACAGCGCTGCCTCCTCTGACCGTAAATTGCTCCTGCATCTCGGCCTCCTGGGGTGAGCTTGGCAGAGGTAGTAAACGAGCTCACAAAGGGACGACTACGGGACGGTCAGCGACACTGTTTGAAGGTATATTTGTGTTGTTTTTATCTACCTTCATATGATACTCAAATTAATGTAATAATTTCTTCTGTCTGTACTGGCAGCGACTTCATGTGGCTGCATTTTATGTCTGAGAGGTGTAAACCTGCAGGAGAGCATGCATTTAGTCCTCTGTCTGTGTGTTTGCAGCTGATACCACTGGACCCATCAGCCTAAAACTGTAGTTTTTTTGCACAATTATGACTGTTTGCTCAAAGACCTCTCATGGTTGCGGAGGAGAAATATCCTATTTTTGACTCATCAGTGGCCAGAAGTGGTCGCAGGTGATCAACAACTCAGAACAACGAAGCAAAAGACATTTCCAGCAATCAGCTAGATTGAAAATAAGTTTCACAGCCAGCTGCAGGCCACATTTTAGCCTTTGATGCCTTGACTGTGGTCTCATCTTGACCTGGAGCATCTGCAGATTAATTCCATACCTGATATGTTAAGAGCCAGTTTTCAGGCATCCTTTCAGCCGTCCAGCTGAAAGAGACGCTGGAGAAAGCTGCATTCACGGACCAGCTCGTAGCCTGATTTCCTGGAGAAGACAAACCTGAACAATGTGGTTCTACAAGTACCTGCTGGGGCTCAGCTCGGCTGTTCGTTAGCTGCTTGTTAGAGTGTGCTTCTTGATTTCTGCTGTTGGATTTTCAAAAGTGACGCTAACACATTAAAAGCAGACGTTCAGACTTTTGTGTCTGCTGAAGTTTATATGAGGCTCCTGCAGCCTGTTCGCCAAACCAAGGATGTTTGTCCTGGCAGTCCCAACAAACCTGCGTGTCCACCAGGACGTGTCCCTCCACTGCTATTCTATAAAGGAAACCAGGAAACACAGAGGGAGACTGTAAGTTTGGAGGGGTGATAGAGCGTGTTCGTTCTGTAATACCATATTTACCCAAAGGTTTTACTTTTATCTGTAATGTTAACTTACAACTCAACTCAACAACAAATTAGCCAAATAACGTTTAACACATCACGTATGACCAGTCCTGGATGGTAAATACACACACACACACTTACAGTGCACTATGTCTCCGCCTGTGGTTCTCGACCTTTCCGTCGCCCCAGAGCAGAGTCAATCAATCCTTTCACCCTCCAAACAAGACCAAAATTAGATGTATTAATTATGGTCACAAATAACTCTGAGGTGGAGGAAATCCCAGAAGAATTAACGATCAGCCTGATCCACATTCCCTCAGTCCTCCGTCACACACTCCTCTTTAGACCTGTGGAACCTGGAGATCATCTGTGCATTATCACACCATACAACATGCATCCAGCTTTTATTTTCCAACGCCACAGTGTGAGTCACAGAGTCGAGCTCCGACACAAACCTGAGACCAGAGCAACTAAAACCCCTTTCAAGATTTAACCAGGCACCTTTCTAACTTTCGTTCAAGTCTGCACCAGCAGCTCTGTTAACATTTCTCTGGAGCCGAATTAGCTCTGTGATGAACAATCACCATTTTTGAAGGTCACTAATCAACATTCATTAGTGGTGCTAAATTTGCTACATGTCTCCAGGATAAACGTTCCAAACAGTCTGTCTTAATTAAGGAGGGACCCAACAGTAAATCCACTTTTTTAAGGGGGTAGCTTCAGTCACGTTATAATACTATCTGATAATTATAGAATTATTTTAGAATAATAGGCTGTGTCTGATAAGTTCAATTACCCCGTTAAAACGACTCTAAAATGAATCTACTCTCTCTCTCTCATTAAATAAAAATCAGAACCCATGAATATGCAAATATTTTTCATTGCAAATGTTTAATTGGTCGACATAAGGTGCGTCCTACTTCACGGAAAATTCCATCGTCAATGTTTGTGCAGCACACCTGAGTAAAATCCACACTGAGCCGTGACTGGCTGCCAAAGGAGAGTTTGCAGATTCACGCCTAAAACACGTCAGCACTGACTTTAAATAATAGAAATGATACTAACAATGATAAAAATAATAAAAATAATTTTTATCTATCACTAAAACCCGATTATTATAGGCAAAAATGAAGCAATTGGTTTGTAAAAGCATGCAAAACCAGCTGCGGCTGTTGACTTTGAACTGCAGAATCACCACAGGCTGAGATTAAACTGTGAGGACGTTCAGGTGAGTGTTTGGCTGCGTTCACATCAGTCTACAAAGTGCAAAGTGTACTTGAGCTGTTTGTTTGGGAAAAGTCACTATTCAGCAGCAGCCAAGCCCGACTGCAGTCACGAGTTACAGAAAACGTTTCTGATTGAGACCAAATCTAAGATGTGAGAAAATGGCCTTCGGGCAAGGCTCTCGACAGAAATCAGACTTTCTGCAGCCTTTAAAAATAATGATGTTTTTCTCTTCTTGCAGTGTGTTGACTGGCCACAATGACAGAGCCACAAAAATAAAATATACTGTGGAAGATGTTTACATTGGCTGACCGAAAGGAGAAATGCATTTCATTTTGCTGCAAACTATAAAGCACAACACAAGGATGTTGTGTTATTTTTTCTCTTTTTGTTGCTTTGTTTGTTTGCTTGGCCTCACTTGGCTGTGTCTGTAAATAGAGACAGACAGACCAGAAGCGCAGAGAGTCGGCTGACCTCATAAGAGCCTTGAGCAAATTGCTATCTGCTGCTGCGGCGCGTCTTTCTGCAGCGAATAATGCTGTTGTTATATGAGGCTCCCTCAAGGTTCAAACATGTGGGTTCTTTCACTTTTCCAATCATGAGAAAACAGTGTCACAGATTAAAAGTATTGATTTGAAAGATCAGAGATAAATAGGATGTATGTGTGAAGCGCAAATGCACAATATGTGACGGAATAGTTGCAAAACTGACATTGCTGAAAGCGGAGAATAACACGGCTGATGAAAATTTAAACGAATACTGTACATGCTTGACCTTTTCATCCAAATGTTTACCGGCTCTGTTTCCTGTGAGGGCACAGCTGGTTGGGGGGCAGCGACGGTCATGGTTTGGGTTAATGTAGCCAGTCAGTGGTGACCCCCTGCTGCAGGCTGCAGTGACAGTGAACGTACAACACATGCTTTACTGGACCCGTGCCGTATGACAGCTGCCCCCCCTGGTGCAATAAATAAAAATTAAAAATAGCCTTCAAAAAGCACGCAGCTCATTTCAGCACTCAGGTTTTTCGCACTATGACCTCACTTGGTCTGGTGGCTAATCAATAGCTTAGCTTGTGGTGGCTAATGTTTGCTGAAGCTAGCAAACTATAGCAAATAATTAATTCATACTAATAATACATTTTAGAGGGAGAGCTGAATCATAACGATGTGATTGGACTTGAAGAGGACGGCATGGTCGTCTCCCGCGCACCTGTTTGATTCGTTTGAGGCATCTTAAGACATTAAATGCTTGTCTCCGTGTTCATTTAAAACAAATTAAAGTTTCAGAACTCCAATCTGCCACTTCTCACCTGACTCAGGAAACCAGTGTGGCTAGCTAAGCATTTTTTTTTTTTTAAGCCATGCTAGTGGCTTGGATCTATGGTTGTCCCTGTAGGACGAAGCCTGTGTGTTTCTGTGACCTTTCCTTTGCTACCAACGTGAGGTCGACTTTTTCGGTTTTTAGTAAAAAAAAAAAAAATTACCTGATACTTACTGATTGGACTGCTGCAATATTTGGTGCAAACATTCATTTTTTAAATGAAGCATCGTGACTTTTCCCTTTAGCGTCATCATCTAGTCAACATTTACCAAATACCTGCAGAAGAACCAGCACTTCCATCAGCTTTGTCTTTAGCGCTGATTTGCGAATGCTAGCATGCTAACACATTAAAATAAGACCGTGAACATGGCAAAATTTAAACTTGCTAAATATCTGCATGTTAGCATAGTCATTGGAAACATTTAGCCCCATAGAGCTAGCAGCAGGCTGTGGTCTCGGTGTCACTGCCCTGCCCCCTGCGATGCTTGTTTCTCAATTCAAAATTCTACTTAGAAGAATTTAGGCTCAGTCTGCTCTTGTTTCTGTGGTCAAGCTGTAAAGACGACCCACTGAGGCAGTGCAGTGTGGGGGGAATATTGTGGACAGAGGCCTCAAATAAGCACACCCAGTCTGTGGGCACTCTTGTACAGTCAGTGTTTTTGTGCTGAATTATGTTAAATTATTACTCAGTTAATAATTTAATGCCACTGAAAGAGCAGGCTGAACACGCTGTTAGTCACAGACAAAGAATATTTGGTGCATTGATTATTCAATCAAACATTAAGTCTCCATTGAGAGTGAGTTAATTTCCTTGTATAGCATTTCTGTCTGGAACTGTTACACCATCTTTTTTTTCAAGCTACTTGTTGTTGAAAAAAGGAAACCGCAGCGGCCCAGAGTGAGCTGAGCATTTCTAACATCGCAGCAGAACAACAAGCTGTCATTACGCACGGCCGTTCAGTCCACAACAATGGCTCTGCAGAATGTGGGCAAGCGCCGCTCCAGAGTCAATACATTCCTGCTTCTGTCTGCTAACTTTATGTATCGATGTAATTCTGTCCTCCACCCTCCCGGCTCAATATGAAAACTATTAATAACTGTGTTCTTCTGCTTGGTTTTTCATTCCCCTTGCAGGTTTATGATCACTTCAACGATTGATCACAACAAACTCAACAAGCAATATATTAAGATATCTTGTTTCTTCGTGATAACATGATGGAAAGTTAACACAAGCTAAAGCTGAATGATGTTTTCACCCCCAGTGCAAAGCTGTGCAATAAAAATACAATGAAAAATCAGTGAATGCATGTAAGACTTACACGTGTCACTCATTGAAGCACACCTACTTAAACACATTCTGTCTTTAGTGTGTGTGTACTACGCACCGTGCATGCACGTGTAGTAGGAATGCAGCCCTGAACCATTTCTGAAAAGTGGTGTGTTGTTTTTTATCTCTTGAACAGACACAATGTGTGTCAAGCAGCTTCCTGATTAAATAAAGGTCACATTAAAAATCTATGTTGCTCTTAAATGATGCATTAGCATCTAAAGCTGCACTAACTCACTTTTTTGACCACTTAGGGGCAGCAGGACAAGCTGTACACACACATTTCCATCAGTTTGACAGCTGGTATGAAGTGACGCCTGCTGACACATCCAGCGCACGCAGAGCAACGTTCGTGCTTATGTCGGCTCTGATGCTGCAATACACCGACATGAAAATCCAATCTTCACTCTGCTTTTAGCTCTGTGTTTGGTCTCCGTGATGTCCTGAGAACCGACTTCAGCTCCACTATGTTCACCTGCTCGTCACAATCGCCGTCTATCACTGAGAGGCTTTTTACCACTGTGTCGTAATTCTCTGTGGGTAGACGAGATAAGATCTGATAAACTTTAGTGATCCCACACAGGAAATTCACTAAAAATCACACACTACTACAAGCATCCTTTTAGTAAACTGACCGACTGGTGATACTAAAAAAAATGCTATTGCATCTTTAATTTTAGAAATTAAGATTTAATCTTTAATCTTAATTTTCCTTGCAGGAATTACTGCGGGCAAAAGAGTGATGTGTGACATTATTAACCTGACGTTATTAACTCGGCGGAGTCGAGTGAGACCTTCCTGTCCCGACTGTTGCTTAAACTTTATAGAATTACCTCAGCGGGGCTTTTATTATTACCTTTTTGTACTTTGATCTAATATGTCCTCCCGTCTTTAATGAGACCCTGGTTGGGTTTGTGGGAGGGGGTTTGGTGCATGGGGGTCGTCACCACTGGGCTTCATTTCTTTTTTTTCTTCTTCTCTGTGTCTGTAGCTGTGTATTCAGATGTATTCTTCATGCTGAATACTTGCTTCTTGTTTCAGCAATAACGTAAAAACCAAAATGTCCAAAACTAAATGCGTTATACGTTTACGCCAACATGTGAATCTGAATCCATCATATTCATTTACATGACAGATAACAAACAATAATAATTTTGTCCCTTCTTGCACGGCAGGAAATGAAATAGCTTCGATCTGCTTGTAGTCGTGTCTTCCATTAAAGCCTCCAACCAGTAAATTTGCAGATGTTTTTCATCACAGGCTTTAGGTACAGCCTGCAGGCCCCTGAGATATTAGTTCGACCACTTTTACTTTTGTATTTGTTGCATGCTTTAAATTGCACAGAACGCTACTTGACAGCCAATCTGTTAGTCATTGTCACTGAAGCAGCACTGTGGCAGAACAGATTAGACTCTCTGCCTCTTTGCTTCCAGTCCTCAGAAGACGTTGTTAACATTCATAAAACGCTGGCTGAGCGCAGCGAGGGTGCCTTTGTTTTTAGAGCTCCGGCTGACCTCAGAGGGACGACTGTGGCAGAGTGATGGGAGCGGGATTTATGACATTTAGCGGTAATGCAAATGATTCGGAGCACAGCGCGTTGTTTTAACGGCGAGATCTTCCTGTTCGGGGCGGACGCTGGAGGTAACGTCTTGGATTTTGGGGTGAAGCTGGTTTTCCTGAATGTGCGTTCCGTGAGTCTCGCCCTCCCCGTTCAGAGCCGCTCTGCCTCTCCGTCAGGCCGGCTGTCAAACACACTTCACACACACTTCAAACCGCCGAACGAGCAGATCCAGACTGCAACCTGACAAAGAGGGAACTGTGTCGGCCTCATGTGAACAAACGAGCAATTTAAAGAACTACAACTGATTCCTCATTTCAGGTTGAATCATCGTAACATACAGGAATTAATAAAAGAGGGAGCCGCACGGGGGTTTTAGGGAAAGGTGGTGGGTCAGGGCTAATAACCCCACTTAGTTTATTCAGTGCCTCTGATTTAATCTCATTACATAAGCGCAGCCTGGACGGCTCGGAGTCTGTGAGGATATTATGTGAATGAAAAACACCAGTAAATGAAACACATTTAAAATAATGAAAAGTTTGAAGTAATGACACAGTGCGTCACTGGGGCGCCTGAAGTATCACCGTTTCAGAGCGGTGGGGAATTTCAGGCTGAACTGTTAAACTGTCCATAAACCATAAACAGAGTGCTACTCTAAACATGGGGCATTTTCCTGGACCGCACTCGCCAACCGAGCTGGAAACTGTGATGTTTGTGGCTGGAAATTCAGAGCTGCGGGGTATCGCTTCCAACAGCGGGACCAGAGGCGTGATTAGTGTGTGACTGGGACTCCTGGGCGACCCCGATCCTTAACTCTGATACCCCATAATCCAGACTGGCAACCGCCGGACAACTGGAACCGAGCTGCGCTTTGTCTTTTGACGGGATCGTTTAAAGGGGCGCTCCAGCTACTTCCTGTGTCACATCCAAAATGTTGGAAGAGTCACAAAAGTCAGATTAAAGGAAGTTTGGTCAAAATCAAGACGACAGAGACACAAGTCAAATTCCCATTCACACCCTGCATGTCCAGTTTATAATGTAGGCTAACAATTAGCATGTTTTTATCTTAACTAACCTGAAGGCATCAATATGAAGAGTAAACTGATGTGAAATTGGTGCAGGGCAGCATTCAGTGTACATGCTTTCCTAATTCATTTTCTGTTTAAGTTTTCTATAATTTCTTTTACTTATATTGTAATTTTGGTTAATTTCATTATTTCATTGACCATTAAAGTTCACTTTTCCTTCAGGATTATTTTTAAATTGCCAGCCACCGCCAGTGTTTATGATCATATTCACTAATCTTTTAAGACAACAAGAATATTTTGCTCTTCTGTTCTTCAGTGTCTGTTTTTATAGACAAAAGCTTGTTTTATTCCAGCTTCATTCATTTGTTTCATTAATTTGGCAGGAGTCGGTCAGTTTTAACCGAAGTAGTAGAAATATTTTGATGAAAAGCCTGAAAAATGAAGCAGAAAATGTCCATTTGAAGCAGAATACTGACTTTACATCTTTCAGCCCGCAGGTCACCTGTACCTGCGACAGGGAGTGACGCCTCCGTCACCGTCGTGCCTGTTTGTGTCACTGTCACCGCCATGGCGATCCTGATTCGACCCGCCAGACTCATTGGCTACTTTAACCGGATCAGACTCAGACAGCTCGCGCTGCAGTATTTCTGTTTGTGGGTTCAACGTGAGGCTCACAAACTGCTGCCACTGACAATGTTTCAATGCAAACACGCCATCCTCTCCTCCACTTTCCAGATCTGCTTCTTTGCTTGTTTCTGGAATCAGAAACGCTCAAATATTTCACTACATCTGTAACAGCGCCCCCTACCATATAACAGTGAGTGCAGGAAAACCTCCTCAGTGGTGGGAAACGTGCTGAGCTGCTCTGAAAATGTGGCATTTTAACATTTACAATTCTCCAAACTCCACCAGGACCAGGTGATCCAAGCTCCTGCACAGCGACAAGTGGGCTTCGGGGGCGTGATTGTTTCTTCAACTCTGCTAAATTTGTTTGAACGTGAAGCAAAAGCGGAATCTCAGAGGTTTTGTGCTCCCGAGGAATTTATTCAATTACTATCACAACTGCCTCGCAAATTGTATTACTGTTGCAGATAAAATCAATATGCTGCTTAATGAGGTGGCTCATGCACGGGCTGTTTATCCCATGTGTTTGCTAATCAGATGTGTCATTAATAAAATCTGATTTGTGTGCGAGGTAACGCTCGTTAAAATGAACGCGGCGATCGTCTTATGGGGCTTCAGCAGCGACAAGCCAATCGGTGTTATTTATGTGTAGATGTAGGTAAAGTTGACAAGCCATCTTTTCTAAGTGTGCCTCTGTGTGTGTGTGTGTGTGTGTGTGTGTGTGTGTGTGTGTGTGTGTTGCACACTCAGTAGGATAATACCACTCGTATCAGATGACTTTGGGCCCACCACAAAATATGTACCTTGGCTCTGAAAACATTATTTATTGATTCGCCAGCTCCATTTATTACTGCGAGGCCGTAGGCAGAGAATCACAGGAAATGACAATAAAATTCCAGAGCAGTTGCAGTGAAACGCTTTAAGGTTTAGCTTCATTCACTTTAAGCTGTTTCTCCTTTTCAGTTCCACTGTATAACGATTGATATTACCCAGAATGCTTTTTGGTTATTTTTCACACAGGAGACAGAAAACTCTCCTGATATATGAACAGTGAGCTCAAGAACAACACGGACTTCTTTGCATTATTTGGATTTGACTTGACTTTGCACACAAACTTGTATCTGTGTTTAGTGCTAAAGTCCGTTCTGTCCACAATTTATTTCCCATCTATCATTTAGCCTGACTTCCTGCGCTGGAACACATCCGCAGAGTGAGTTCCTGCAGTAATAAGACTAAAAGCAGCCAGCAGTGAAAGTAATAAGCCTGCTGCAAATATACATAAGGCAACCTTCCTGTGAAACCAGGATTATCATGCATGCAAAAACGCACTGTGTAAGCAAATGAAACGCGAGAGCGGGGCTGGAATATTTTTCTAACAGAGCAGCTTCACTGTCTCAGGCTGTCAAGCAGCCGGCCAGAAGGCAGGCGGGCAGTAAAGGAAGCTGCCGCCTTTAAATGAAAAGAAACACATTTCATTATATTATTCTGCAGTATATATAAGTTAACACGCTTCGAATGATGAATTACGATTTAAATTCTTCTCACATTTCGGTTTTTATTCCTGCTTTTGTTTTTTAAGTGGGCTCCTGCACAGACTGAGCAGCAGACTCACGGCGGCGGAGAAAATTCCCATCAAGCCTCATTCATGATTCATTTGATGTTTCATCCTCGATATCAGAAGTCCCATTCAACCTGACCTTTCGTATTTATTTATTTTAAATTCCTCTCGGTCGGGGAAAGTGAGCATCTGCTGAAAAAGATCTCCATAAATTTGGACTCTGGGTTGCTATCTGACGTGTCATCGCTAAGTGAGGTCAAACGCTGTTTTTGTGGCGCCCTCGTATCAGCCCTGCTGCTTTGTGTTCGACGTCCGAACCCGCTGACTTCACACGACCCGCTGTTTTTGTGACGTTTTGTGTGTGTTCACCCACGTTTGCGTGCACATGCATGCGTTGTTGCACTGTTCATCCCGTACCTGTGCTCTCGTGCATGTGAGGAAGTTTAACATATTTATGCCAGGTCGCCACAAAGTCACATCACTTCCGCTCCAACACCTGCAGATCCGTGAGGTCGGCGTGCGGCGGTTGGACGACGCCGGGTCACATGACCGCCCTCCTGCCAAACCCGTCCCACCTTCTTCCCCCTTGGCCTCCATTGTATAGCTGCCCTCCCCTCTGCCGTTATCGGGGTGGAAGTGAAGTGACGGATAGGGAGCGACAGCATGTGACCCACAACTCAACTCTTTAACGTGCAGCCATTCCGGCCGGATCACACCAGCCTGCTCATGTGACGCGGCAACTTCCTGCTGCTGCTCTGCGAACGCTGGCAGTCTGAATATGGAAGCTCGTTTGAATAGGACGCAGCAGACGCCACCTCTGCTCCCTTTATGAAACTTTAGTTTTAATTTTAACGAACATTGTCAATCCTGCCCTGAAAGGATCGCTGAGTTAGCAAACACATCACACACGGAGCCATTACTTCTTCTTCCAACTGTGGTATCAAGCCAAAGCTCAAATTCATTAAGGATTGAATGAATTTATTAGTTAATTATTGGCGAGCAATTAATAAAAAAGTAAATAAATATCAAAACTATGCTATTGGATGTGTTGTTGTTTGTATTGTATTTCCTGATAAATTACAAAAAAAAAAAGATGTTTTTAAAAAGAAACGAGGATTTAATGCTTTAGAGCTCATTTAGGCTTTGTGCTATAACATGAAGCTAGAAAGTAAAACTGCACGTCTACTTTAGAGGAACAAAAAGAAACGTTCCAACATAAAATTACTTCCTAATTTATTTAAGTACTCCTCATGCACACAGGATTAAACAATGATATTTGTAATGATGGAAGTGTATTACAGGTGTTACAGCCCAAAGCAGCAAAAAAAATCTCTTCTTACACAGAGCAACAAAGTGAAAACTGCTGTGTCTGCACTCGGTGTTTGCATTTGTTTTACTTGACTTTTAATAACGAGCGCAGAAAAAACTGAAGCGTTTATTTCGTCGGATGATTGTTTAGCATGTTTGTGGCCGAATGAACGACGACTTCACGGGACTGAAAGCACGCTGTCCGCGTTTGGCCTCGCCTCGTATCAAAGAAACACGAAGGTCATTCACACTTTCATTACATCATTTACTGAAAAAGAATATTCATATTTCAACGCTCTCGCACACGGATCATTCAGCAGTCAGATATAATCAAGAAAATTCATTCATTCATTTCATTTTAAATATAACAAATTGCTTTTTACATTCATACACATCAAACATACATATAATTATTAAGAGGACTGTAAATATTAATGCTCATTATATAAATTATTTCAATGAATTTTATGTCCTAAACACTTAATTACAGCATTTTTTTATTGTTTGTTATTTCCTGTACTAATTTTCTACATGTGACAGATTAGAAAATATACAGTCTGCAGTATTTAGATTGTATAATAAACATGATCAATAATATTTAAAAACTTTCTTCTTATACTTGTTTAAAATCCTTTCATTTGGCCAGAGAGAGGCTGAAATTCTGTTGTTGTTTTTTTTAGTTTTGGCATAAGACTAACGTTGGTATTTAGCGTGTGAGGCGTTCACTGCATCATCACTGTGTGAAAGTAGAGATCAGGCAGTTTGGAGACGTGATGGACTTTTGTCTGAATGTCTCGTTGCTTCCCTTCGTATAAGGTAATCTGTCCACAGCCGAGTTAACCGCGCTGCCACAGAGTCAGCTGGATATTTCAGTTCTTTCTGACATGATACACACGGAGGCCAAAATTCAAAACCCTTACATAACCACTGGAAGGAGAAATGTTTATCCTGCTCGCTGCTCCGATGTGAGAACCACAGAAACACATGAAGTCGTTTCTGTGTCTGGTCTCAAGTGCGGGATTACATTTCAACCTTTTGCATGTTGCTTCAATTCAAGAGCATTTCTGTCTATTTCACACCTTAAACCTGTCGTTCAGAAGTCTTTGATGCAGTGTGCACACCTCAAAAGTTGACTTTGAGGACGCTGAAAGTGAAAATCCAAAATCAATTTCTGGATTTATTCTGAAAGAAATGCAAAAATGTCCTTTTTGCCCGTATTTATAGATAAACAGGACTTTGGAATGACTCTCTCTGCTGCTATTATGGAACCATAAATACAGATTTCAGTGTTTCCTGCCCCGAGTTTTATTAGAAAATCCATCCCGTCTTTCACGTAACTAATTCGATAAATTACGAGCAATCCTTTAGACGAAGTCAAATCAATATGACACACCACCAAAGTCAAGTACGATGTAAGCACTGCATCTTCCTCCTTTCCTTTTTTTCCTGCTCGGGAATATATCAAATGCACGTTAACTGCATACAGTATAAATAAAATTCACCCTAAGTGGTTGTGCCAGGTCATGGATGCTGGCGCACTTGTTTGGCCCCGGACGGCCTTAATTCCTTCTGTCAGGCAGTAATCAGGTCTGTTTCACATAACGGGCCATTAGTTTAAAGAGCAAATCTGCTTTCGGCGCTGCTGACAATGGACTAAGTGTGTGTGTGTGTGTGTGTGTGTGTGCGCTGTGGCAGGAGGGGAGAGGGGACTCTGCATGCCAAAGCTGACCTGGCAGGGCCGGGATAGAGGAGGGGAGGGGACGAACAGGACGGAGATGTGGAAACAGAGAAGGAGCAGGAGGAAGAGGAAGAGGGATGGGCCGTGGCGAAGGATGGCACAGCCGCACTCGTCGGATCCACTCGAGGAAAATGAGGCTGACAGGTCAGAGTGTGCCCCGAAGATGTTTCCATTTTAACTCCATTCAAAGCTGTAATCACTGGCCTCCGCATGAACCCGCTCCTCTCCGCTGCGCAGAGGGAAAAAACTCAAACATACAAACCTTGAGGAGGAAGTAGCTTGTATCCGCCTCGCCGCCGGTGGCCGCGGACTTCAAACCGCGTGTAAGGATCAGCCGCGTCTCCGCAGACCCCTTCTCAACCGTCTCAAAATAAGAACATGCAAGTGCCGACACGAAGGCGACAGCTCAATGCTGTCGCACACCTGCCTGGCGAAGCCTGCGGGGATGTCGGCGTCTCGTTAGCTCAGCCCTCGCCGCCACACTCCCGAAAACAGATAATTGGAAAGCCGACGGGGCAAAAGTCACCCAAACACCCAGCACTGCACTTTCCCAGAGTGTAAGCTAATGCTCTGGAGGGAGAGGGGCGGCTTTGTGTAAGGCAGTATTTTCTGTGCATCCACGTCTGGCAGGGAGGAGGGGGTGAGGCCGAACACCACCCCTCACTCTAATAGTTTAAGACACAGCCAGCATTTGCTTTCATCTCTCAAGGGAGCACTGACACAAACGATTTTCGTTCCTCTCTCCCCCCCCTCCCCCTACACCGTCCATGTGCAAATCCACACATGTGTGTTTCTCTTGTTGATTCACTTTCTCTTCCGGGTTGAAGTGCAGTCAGAAAGCGAACGAGGCGATCTGGTGTTCGAGAGGGCGCCGCGCTCCCAAACAAAGCAGCTCATTAATGCAGAAAGCACGTCGTTCAGTTTGAACATACAGCTGCGAACGTATTTATGACGAGGCAGATTCAGTGAGAAACTCTGTGGCTGATGTTGTTTCATGTGATGCAAAAAGGCCCGATCGTCTCTGCGTCTCCCAGCGTTGACGTCAGCAGTATGTGCCCGATGAGGCGCGGGCCACGTCGCATTCCGGGGGAACCGCGCTCTCCGGAAGCTCTTTTCCCTCATCCCGCCCCACGCTCCTCCACCCCGTCAGGCTCAGTCAGCGAGGGCCCCCGCCTCTCCCTCCCCAGCCGGCGACATGGCATTTGCACTGCTGAGGAGAATGTGAGCTAATGAAAGTGTAAAGCCTGTGGTCACTAGAGTATAAAATTCACATTTGGCCAAGACCGGCTGTGCAATCTGATATTATGAGCCCCGCCGCGTAGAGAGCGAGGGCTTGAAATAGCGCTCAAAAAAGAGCGAGCGAAGCAAACGCAGCAGAGGGACGCAGTTCAAGTGAGTTTTTGTGATTTCACGTTATCGACAGCGGGACTAGATTTCGTCTGTTCTCATCCACCTTTGCGGCGGAATAGTTAAAGTGGAGTTAAATGTAAAATCACGGCGGCAGACGCCTCATGAAGGTGCCTCTAAAAGAAGGAAGAGATGCAAGAGATGAGCAAGAGTCAAGGTACTGTACGCCGCCATCTTGTCTCTTGTATACACAGAGCAGCCGTTTGCCCTTATTAAATGGAGGTTTGCTGTGGACAGAAATGAGGTCAGAGGCAGCGTAAAGACGTGACGCAAACAGCCCCGATAGGGGAGGGAAAGAGCATCAGCCTCTCTGTGTTGTCACAAAGCAGGCAGCGCCGCAGATGGAGAGATTTCTGTACAATTAAAGGAATAAAAGGAATCTAATTAGATCTTTGTTGCAGCTCTAACGGCGCCGGTGAAAGTTTATTATCTGCCGCGCTCTCCATACGTTCATCTTTTATCATCTCCTCACTCAGCAGCTCAATCTGCCGCATTGTTTTTCCTCAAGGAGTTATTCAAAAGTCGTGAAGCAAAGCAGCATAGTATTAAATATCTGGGCAGGACGGGCTCTGGCTGAGAGCGCGGAGCTTTTGTCGGAACAGTAGCTCCTCTTCACGCAGGTCAAAAGTTCACTCACATTAAGGCCGCTTGACCTATTTTCTCCTCTGAAACTTGGGAATCCGCCGTTCTTCGGTTTGTCCTCTAGCCTCTGTCCGCTCAGATTAATCACTGATGTTTTCTGTTGGCAGTGAAGTACGACAGCCTTTCATCAATGGAAAGAAGCTGATAGAATCATTTAATGCTCATTATCAAAGGATTATGACTTGTTAACTGCTGTTAAAACTATTAATAATAGATAATAGCAACATAATTACACCTTTATATATCTATTAACTACTGATCATTAACAGTTTCTCATACTGCTGCTGCCTCTGTATTATTGACTACTCACATTAGTGCTGTTTGTGTGGCTTCCTGTATATCACATGTTTCTCTCTTGTACATTAACACCTTCAGTACCTTCAGTACCATTAGTTAGTCTCATATTATTGCTTTGTCTGCTGCATGTTGCATGTTTTAATTAGTAATAATTAATATGCTAACTTTAAAATTCCCTCTTTATTATTGGTGCACGTGCCGTTTCAATAATTCAGTTTTTATTCCCTTATTTCTTTTTCGGTGACAGCCTCGCAGGGTCTACAGATGTCACGTAGTCACCTGAAAAACAGCGATTTTGGCTGATTTTAGGGCTTCACAGCTGTGTTCACTATAACCGCAATTCCAGAAAAGTTTGGACGCTGCATGAAACGCAAAAATTAACAGAATCAATAATTTTCTAACAAACTGTGTGTTCCTTAGTCCATGCATTAATCTCCTTTATCCAATCACAGAGTGTTGAACCTCGCTCCATCCTCGCTCCATCCCCACTGAGCCTTTCAATCATGATACTATCACCTGTTACCAATCAATCTGTTTACCTGTGGAATGATCCAAACAGGTGTTTTTGGAGCGTTCCACATCTTTCCCAGTCTTTAGTTGCTCCTGTCCCAACTTGTTTGAAACGTGTTGCTGCATCAGATTCAGAATCAGCAGATATTTACAAAAATCTATGAAGCTGATGAGCTCAAACAGTAAATATATTGTCTTTGTGCTGTTTTTAGTTGAGTAAATGTCAGAAAGGATCAGCGAATAATCACATTCTGTTTCATTTATATGTCACTCAGCGTCCCAGCTGTTTCAGAGTCGGGGTTGGACTGCAATGTGCACCGTCCCTGTTAAATAACCGTGTAGGTAAATAAACGCTACTGTGGCTGCTATTACTGACGCAGCGTCTATTAATATTTACCTTTACAGGTATTTGTTTGTCTGAGTCTAGATTAAGTGCATAAGCACAAGGTTAGAAGTAAAGAAAAATATGATGCAGTGTTAAATACTGACTGTCAGACAGTAGCGGTATATAACACAGTGTACTGTGTCAGCTACAACACTAAAGTGCTATATATACAGTATATATATAGGTAGATGGATAGATGGATATTATAACTCTGAGCCATTTTTCTGCATTTTGACTGCTTTCATATATTTAATTAATGCTTTTTTTGTTATTCTTTCGTAAGTTTGTAGTGTGAAAAGTTTGGTGGCAGTACTAAAGTAATGATGCAGGACTTTTTTCTTGTAACAGGGTATTATGAAATATAGGTATTGCTCCTTTTACTCAAGTAAAGAATCCAGAAAAAACTACGACAAGTACCTCTGCTCTCTTGACTATTCGTGTATCATGATTGTCATCTCATCTGAAACTTTACGTCTATTGCGTTCATTATTATAATTATTTCCTGAAATCTGGCAGCTGCTATTAAATAATAAAACCTTGAGTCAAAATGATCAAAACCTTCACCTGGAGCACAGACCTGGACTCTGTAGCGTGACACTGATGGTGGGAGGAGCACACGTGGTGCTTTGGATTTCATCATTTACTCAGGCCATCATAATGATTCATCATTAGTCACCATCATCAGTCACAACTGTGAGTTTGGATCGCCGGCTCGGACGATGAGAGGCTGATAAAAAGCCGGGGTCAAAAGTCGTGTGGGTCCGACGGTTGTTTTTCTGCAGCAGAGCGGGATCTGTGTGCGGGGCGAGTCGGTGGAGCATCCTGAAGAAGAGCCAAGCTGGCAATTACAATCAGGCAGGAGCAGAAATTACAGCCATACCTATGTGATTGCACACTATCGCGTTTCAGCGGGGCCGGGTTCATCCAGGCTGGAAAATACAAACTCCACTGGCCCTCGCTCTGGAGCCTTTCTTAGAGCACAAAGTGTATTATATTCTACTCACACACACACAAACACACACTCAGCTGTACATATGATCCAGAGGACAGGAGGATCTGAAAGGAGCTTTTTTATCAGGTTCACTCAGGGTGTATGTAGGCCAGCGTGTGCCAGAGAGAGCACTGGCCCTTCAGCTATAGGCCATTATTACGTGGATGTCTCTCTCTCTCTCTCTCTCTCTCTCTCTCTCTGCAGAGTCATACCAGCTCTCATATTTTTATATAACCAGGTAAAGCTGTGTGTGTGCGTGTGCTCTTCAGGTCTCAGGTGGACGGTCGTTCCGGGCGTCCGGCCTCGGTCGCTCAGCGTTCGGCCCGTATTAACACGAGGGCTCGGCTGTAAAGAACAGGATCGATGATATAACGGGCTGCTGAGCTGTGGGAAAACAGCTGATAAAACAGTGCATTTAAAATCAGCTGGAGATCTATAAGAGGGAGGCTACAGCATTGCTACATTATCTTAGTGTTGATATTAGTTCCTCATTTACCCATTATATATTATTAGTATCATTAAATGTTAGCATCGTATTTATCGTATTTTTAGCTATACCAAAAGTGCTTGATAAATGAAACATAATTAATTATACAATAGCCAAATTAAATCCTCACACAATCAAATCACACTCATATAAAAATATATCTTGGCACTGGTTTAAAATGTATTGTCTGAATTAACAACTTTTTAAAAAAGTTTGGGCACCATTTTTCTCTTTGATCGGTCAGAATAAAATAAAATGCGTGTCCTGTAGATTTTTGTTGGAAATTTTTTTATTTTATTTTAATTGTGTCCCATTAAACTTCCATAAAGCAGAATCCTGCTGTTAATCAGTTCTGTATCCAAATCATAGTGTTTACCAAATCTTGATACATTTATTGTCCTTTTACTTCTGTTATTTTACGACTAATTTAAAAATATTTTGTATTTTTATATAATGTGTTTTTTAATTTTCGAGGAATTTGAACTCAACAGTTTAACCTAACAAACAAAAATATGTGATTTTCTCATGAGTGTAAACTTTTACTGCGATATAACAGCTTGGCTTTCATTGTATTATTATGATTTTTTTAAATTATTAGTAGTATTTTTAAGTTTCCGTTAATTATGCTTCCTCCCGTCAGTGGGGCATCATGGGATTTAAATGTACGTTTTCTGCCGCCTAAAACCTCATAAATGATTTCAAAAATCTTAAAAAGAAATACATTTATTTATGATTTACTGACCTCTCGTTGCTTTGACATGACATATAGGAATACAGCATCCACAACATTGGATTTTTTCGGCGGTTAAATGTAGTTCGTGTACGTGCTTTGCACTCGAACATGAAACACATGAAACATTTAAGGCCAAAGTAAAATATTTTGAAATGGAAAAAAGAAGAGGACATGTTTCTGCTTTTTTTCCCCCTGAGCGGAGACATCCTCGGCGTGTTTGAGTGGGCAGGAGTGGACGAGTCACCGAGAGGTCACTCAGAGAGAGACGCAGCGAGACGGCGAGAAAGAGAGAAGTTGTGTTCAGCAGAACTACTGAGAAGTGGAGGGGACGCTGGAAATCGCACTCAGACGCACACAAATCAAACTCACCTCTTGATGTATTTTCCTCACATTGCAGCAGTGGGGCTTTGGAAAGGGTTGAAAGGGTTGTGTGGGGAAAGGTAATGCACTTTCACAGTGTCACCCGTATATAGCATTTCAGCCGGCAATTGCCAGCGAGAGCCGCTCTGCCCTTTTCCATCACGGCTCTAAGTCCACACTTCAATCGCAGGGCTGGAGTAGTATTTTCTCTGACACGGTGCCCCCCGGTGCTTTTCCATGTCCTGGCCTCGTACGAAGGAAAAGTTCACACTTTATACCAATGACAGCCTCAGGCTCTTAACCTTGTTCAGAGGAGAAGAAGGATTCAACAGGTGAACACCTTGGACTCCTTTAATTTGCCTTTGGTATTCCTTTTCCCCAAGAGAGCCGGTTGTGGGGGGGCAAAGCGTTAGAGGAGCACTGATCTTAAATTGTGTGGAATGTGGTGTGGAAGGAAACCCAACAGCTTTTCATCCAATAAACCCTCACATATGCAGGATTTGTGTGTCCTCACGCCTTCACAAAGTCAGCTTTAACATTTACGAGCCATGTACGCGTTCAGTGAAGGCCTCATGCGTGCCCAAATCTAAATTCAACCCAATTCACTTTAACTGAACTGCACTTTTCCACATGAGAGACTTTAAAGTCAGTCATAAAATACCAAAAGAAATAAAAATGACGTGA
The DNA here is from genome assembly GCF_017976325.1 of Chelmon rostratus. Lineage (NCBI taxonomy): Eukaryota > Metazoa > Chordata > Actinopteri > Chaetodontiformes > Chaetodontidae > Chelmon > Chelmon rostratus. The sequence continues at coordinate 24,268,778 of NC_055670.1, read as the reverse complement.
AGTGCAAACAGGATTAAACTGTGTTAAACGTGTGTTTTTATGTTGCGTTGCTAAATGTTATAAAATGTTAATGTTGATCCTTTCCTGTTAAAAGGTGATTTACAGCAACATTTCCTTTCAATGTGTAAAAACTCTCAAAATTAAGTTTTAATTAAAAAAAACATTTGGTTTTACTGTAATCATTTAAAATTGTACCTAATTCAACAGTAACTGTAATCTGAAAGATACTAAATTACATTTCTCCATAAAAAAGTTTTGATGTTTCAATACTTTTAAAGTTGTAAGATGTAAAAAAAACTTTATCAAACTTTTTATCACAATCTTATGTTATTCAACTGCTGATCGCAAATTCAAATATTAAATTAAATGTGTCTTTACAAACTGCTGAATTGTATTATTTGCGAGCGATTGAATGCTTAATTAAGTTTTATTGTGAAAATCTAAACTACATTTTATTGTGAAAAAGGAAAATGTCCCAGTTAATTCAGCTAATCAAAACTCAGCAAATTTAAAGTAGTAAATAAAATTTCTCCAAACAAAGAGAGAAGAACTGTATTGTATACTTGTAAAATTAAGTTTTACTAAAGTTAAAGTTAAATGTTATTTCAGTAAAGTGCAGTTTTCATTAGAATTTAGGATAAACTCAAAAAGTTAAAAATAATTTTTATTGTGAAAGAAATATAATATCGTATGCAATTCAACTAAAATTGTATTTCAATTTAAATGCAACTCTAAATTAAGAGTTTTGAGCTGTTTTCATGGTGAAATATTTTTAAAAGTTAAGTTTTATTGTGGAAAAAAATTCTGTCGCAAATTTAAAGCTGATGAAATTAAAGCGTGACTGTGTTTTAGTTGTAATTTAGCTATAAAATTAGCGAACGCCTTGAAAGAGAGAGTGTTTGCACGATATGACGACATGAACTTCAGTCAGTCATTAGGTGGACAAACTGTTTCTGCTCATTAACACGTTGTCTTGACTCAAACCTGTGCAGCTTTCAGTCTGAAATGTCACTTTTATCAGAGCAAATATGTCAAACTGTCGGGCACGTCGCCCCATGCTGTGGATTAATAATGACGGGGTCAATTAGTCTGACTGATAGTGTGATTGGATGCGTGGCCTTGCTGGAGGTGCACGCTGCAGCGCGCGGGTTCAGCTAGCGGTTTTCCACCGGCGCCCACTTTGTACGGTAGACGGCACACTCGCTCCACATCACGTCAGCGGAGGCCTAATGGCTGCTCTGGGATGTGACACAACTGTGGCAGTGTGCGGGCCGTGCAGACGAGCTGACCGAGCACTCACCTCGCTCCAAACACTTTATTTATTTATTTCCGCTCTTGGATTAAAGCGCTTTTGTGGAGCTAACCTACATAACAGCTTGGTGCTGCGGCGAGCTCGGCGACCAGGCTCCTTGATACAGATATGATGAGGGCGCTTAGAAATGAACACAAAGGATCCTCAATCAGTCCCGTTGGCCCAGATCATTACCGAAATATCACACGGACCCTTGATTGAGCTGCATTGAGTTTGGCCACTGAAGCACATTATGCTATATTGAATAACTTGGTGGCGTAATCAAAACTAAATTATTTCCATATCATAAGCTGGGATTGCCAGAAACAATCGGAGTCATCGGTCGTGCTCTGCGGTCAGGTCGTCTTTTGTTGTCCTGAGCGTGATTTAACCCTTTCATAGCTCTGCACACTCAGTATCTCATGCGGCCATGATGCAAAGGTTTAATTGCTTGTGATTATGCGCTCTTGACACAGCCGGTTGTAAGGACTTCATTTACGAGTGGAGTACTTGTGAATGTTAAGTGCAGGTTCGCTCATGATGTCTGCAGAGCGGCCATTAATTCACGGGCATGCACGCTTGTATTTTTTACTTTATTCTCAGAAAACGTGAATCACTTTTTCACATGATAACAAAAAACAAGCTTTATATTAAAGCAGACATTACTGGTGTGTCAGTTTAAATGCTCACGTTTCCATTCGGAGCTTTTTCTGCACAGGAAACCCAACTCTGATACACACTGTGTGTGTGTATTATGCAGTTTATCGCAATGTTAATCTAAGAGGTTTATGCCTTGAAATTTATTTCTAAATTTGATGACAGAAATTGGAGTTTTCCTCAAACCCAGCCACGTTCCTCCTCTGTATTTTGATTATTTCAGTTTTAGGCTGGAGAAGAGAGGAAGACTACTGTGAAGCTTGTTTGGGTTTTTGACTGGCGCTGTGTGTTGTTGTATATAGATCTATGGATGTATATTATTAGAGATATACATGTGTGGACCTAACACTATGCAAATATACAATTTCCAACAAAGATATCAGTATTAATATCAGATGGTGGTTTTTCACACGTTTTTTCTTCACATATTTTATCTTCAACATTGTTTGTACTGTGTTTATTTGTTGATTTTAAATGTGTATACTGCGCATGTGCACTTTTTTTATGTTTCTAATTTTAGCTGCTCTGAACTGCTGTCCAAATAAGGGGACATTTAGCGACATATTATATGCAGAATTAATGAGGACACTTTAACCTTGTGTGAGATGAATGGTGGCTTGTGGCTGGATCTTAATGGAGGCCGTCCGGCTTGTGCCATAAGGTCCTATCTCCTGTTCAACAAGATCTTATTACAGCGTCTTTTAAATCACTTGTTTCAACGTATTTTCTCGGCTTGGATTTATAGGCTGACCCCCCGTCGTCATTTCTAGACGTCCTTTAATCCCTTTTAAATCTCCTATCCCGTTTTATTCATAATTCATGTGGTTCTTCAGCCGTTTTTCAATGCTTTTGATACTTTGAGTACGTGTTGCTGATACTTTGAACACTGTTACTAAAGTAAGATTTTTTTTATATTTAATAGAGTGTTATTTAATTATGATATTGCTACTTTTACTTCTCAGTATCTGAGCGGTACTGCTTCCCTTTCTGCTCCACTACCACCACACCACTTTACTGCAAGGCTTCTCCTTGTCATGGAGTATTTTTACAGTCTGGTGTCACATGCATGCAGAGACGCGCTGCTCAGTGAACTTGTTCAGAACATATTCAGAAACATGTCAGTCAGTTTCAGCCACTGGACGAACGTCTTCCAGGTTCAATCAGACGGCTTTAAGTGAGAGAAAAGCAGCTCATGATGATATCATGAGAAGACGTCGCGGCCTGGTTTACTCAGCGCTCTGCGCTCTTTGCTTGACGCCATTAACAGGTGAAAGGTTTGCAGTGTGGTTTTTTCGGAGTGGGGGCTGTGGAGGTATTACAGCTTTAATGCTCTCAGGACAGATGAAGAACATGCTGGGGAGGAGAGGCACTTTTCACACGTTTTCACATGTACCTGCATCAAGGGGGGAGCGAGGTGATGTGGACAGAAAGTAGTCCCTTGTGGGGAAAGTGTAGTGTCTAATGTCTAATGTGGGACAGTGTGCTGTGATTGATGGGTCTCACTTAAAGGCGCACTCACTGCCCTGCTGATGGCAGCACTGCCCCAGTCAAACACCACACGCGAAAGCAGGGCAAACACAGATCACTCTATTAGAGACTTCAATAACTGGGCTTGTGTTTGCGCTGGCTCGTGGCGTGGAAAAGTATTTTTATGAGATCAGGGTTGGAGGAGTGTGCAGCACAAGTGCTCTGAGCGTGTCCAAAGAGACGCAAACATCACGGAGAGGAACAAACTGCTGTGAAATGAGTCTGAAACAGAGAGAAATCAGGTCTGAAAGCCTCACGACAGCCTTCGTCCCAACAGGTACAGCGTGGCTGCAGGAAGAGTTCAGCAGCAGAGCGAACTTCAGCAACAACCCGACATCACGCCGTCACATTCGGTCCATCCTCCGCCACGGCCGCCATGATGAACTCCGGATGAACTCGCATGTATCTGTGGGAGCTGAGCAGATCGGGCCGCGTGATTGGACGAGGCCAGCGCTCCATATTTGGGAGACTGCTAAAGCCGGGTTTGGGCTGCCATCGCTGCCCCCCACGTGTGACAATAACTTAATCGCTCCACAGGCTTTTTAATTATCTCATAATATCTGATTGTGATGTGTTTCGCTGCTGCGGCCTGATAGACAAAAGGTCCAGAAAACAGGAGGCTTCTGGACGGACTGATGTGTTTTTGTCTTCACTGTAAACTCTGTGTGCTGTTGCTGTTTGAGGCATGTGAGCTTCTGGAATGATTAAACTATATTCAGACAAAATGCAAACAGTGGCTGAGAGGACTGCTGTGTATTTCTGAATGGTCTGTCAGGCGTTTAGGTTGGAGAAAGTCCTCTTTTCAAATAAATATTATAACAGTCGTCCAGTCAATGGTGAAAGACACTGGAAGCTTAGCATCAGATTATGAAAAGGTTCATGTTTCAATGTTAAGTGCACAATAGTGTCCTTATTCAAAGCTGTTATTATTAAAACTTCATCATTACAGGTTAATCGAGGGTTAGCACCACTGGACCTGGATCACAGAATATCAGCTGAACATACTGGACCGACCAGTCACAGTTAAAACTCCAGGCCCAAAGAACTGAAATGCACTGTTATACCCAAGCGTGACAACGATCGAGGGTCATTTCAGCTGATCTCAAGTGGAAAACAAATTATTGGTAAACCCCCCCCCCCCCCCAAAAAAAAAAAAAACGGTTACAGCAGCATTCAACACTGTGGGAGGTTTTAATTTATTATTTAATTTAATTATGCAAAACTATTTGAAATGTAAATAATATATTTGGGGTCTGATTTATGCTGTTATTATTCAGTTCAGAGGTCACTCCAAACTTTTGAACGGTGGTGTATTTATTTCTAATTGACTGTTTATGATGAAGAGATTACTATAATATGTTGTGACTGCTACAATTGAAAAAAACAAATTATTATTTGTTCTGTGGGTTTATGTCTGCTCAAACAGTTTATCTTTCACAAATGTAACCCTAACAAATAAAAAAAATTGTTTACTATGGCAGAAAAGGTGTGATCCAATCTGTTTCATGTGTCCAAATAAAATGATAAAAGATGAATAAATAAGTATGTGTCCCCTCTGCTTTTATTGTAAAGCACACACAAATCTTATATTCTTTCTAAATAATTCATTATAATCAAGACAGAGAAACACTGGGACCTTTTATAACTTTTATTCTTTCTAATTACATTTATATTTATAATTATATATTTTTGATTTGTCACAAATGTGTGTCACTTAATTTGAAAATGTATTTTATTTTTTAAATATATATAATAATTATAATAATAATTGTTATATATATATAATGTTACATGTGTGAACTTAAATTATTTTTATATTTTGATTACATATTTTGCATTTGTCAAATTGTTCCTTTATTTAAAAAATATGATATTTTCAAATATAATAATAATATAAATTGTTTAAATATATAGATTTTTTTCTAAAGTGATTATTATTTGGTGTATTTCAAACATTTAGTCTGGTATCAGTAAAATCAACCCGTAAAGATCAGAGTCGTAACCAGTAAAGATGAAACACACACACAGACATTTGTATTATTATATAATGTATATATTGCACTATGGTTATGTAAGGGTTATTGTATAATATATCACACAAAATAATATGTACTGCCTATTTATTTCAAATAAAAGCTAATGAAGAAAAATAAACATGAGATGCACTTTGACTTTAAGATCTAACATATATTTTGGATTTGAATAGAAATACTGGAGATGTTGGGGGTCAGTTGGATCAGAGCGATCCAGCGTTCACCTCCCGAAACACACAGAAGTTATTCCAGGTCAGCATGAACTCTGCTTCACCCTGTGCTTCGTGGATTAAAACACAAAGAAACTCATCCTAAAAACCTCCTGACCCCGTGGCCAAATTAACAGACTCGTCAGGGTTCACGCAGAGTTTAGCGATGCTGCCGCAGATCTCCGTGATAGGGCCGACGCTCCCGATGATGATGACGATGATGGTGGTGACGATGACTCGGTGGAGGTGGAACAGTCGGGGTGGAAGCAGCGGCTCCCTCCTCTGCCACACTAACCCCTGCCTGAACTCGTGATGTGTCTGTCCCACGGGCCTTTTCCTCACCCCCAAACTGTCACATGCTTTTTGGTCGTCCGTCCAACAAAGCTCTCGCCCCCCCCGCAGCCGTCCGGACTCCCGGCCACAACGTTTGCATTTGCGATTCCCTTTCTTTCCATGCTTTCACCTTCTCCTTTCTGTCCTCGCTGCTTCTCCGTTTCCCTCGGAGCGAGAAGTTGAGGCCGGAGAAATGTTCAGGGAGGATTACGACACACATTTCTGTGGCAGATTTCACATGATTGTGCTGCTTCTGGTAAAATGATTACAAAACTCAAACTTTTCTGGCTTCATTAAGTGTTTCCTTCATTTCATATTATTTTCTACTATGTTTCATGCAGCTGTGTCTCAGCCTTGTGAATGAAGTCAGAGAGCCTCTCCAGCTCTGACTGAGCTCTGCTGGACCGCCTGCACCGACGGCCTCGGCCAGACTCGGTGGTGGCGCACTAACCTCACGGTGGAGGAGTGCTCTTGATTGGGCCTTTTAGGTCTGTTTCTCTTAAGCTGGGTTTAGCACGAGGCAACAGCTGGCACAAGTTTATGGATGGAGGCCATTGGTTAGAGGGGAGGGAGCGGGGACTAGGAGGGGGGTTACAAGCAGTTTTTCCCCCTTCATTTCTTTTTTTTTCACACGTAATCCCAACACCCTGACCCCTTGGACGGAGCCTCTGGGCCCAGTTGTGGCCGGCGGTGGGGATTGAGCGCAAGAAATTACAGCAGTGGAGTGGAAGCTTCCCAAAGCTTCCACGACTGGTCACTCCATTACAGCAGTCCTCGTTCTTGATTGGTGGTGAAAGTTTCTTTTCATGCCTTTTTTCCATCCATGGACTGATTCATCTGAGACTGATTTTTACATTAAACATGATTGTAGGATGGTGAGCTGCCGCCTGACTTTGGTATATCTTCTGGCATTATCTCCAGTGAAAATTTGCACTTTTTATATACGTACATTTTACTTTTCTATATATTTATTTATCTTCTTTTTTCAAATCCTTAGTTATACCAGCAGCCTTTTAGCACAAGCACATTACATTCCACTACATATTTTAGTTCAGTTAATCATTAAATATTTAAATGATAAACTGGATCCTGAAGTCTAGAACTTTATGACAGTATAATTACACCCCGTACCCCGAAATGAGTAAAAAAATAAATAATAGTACGCTCTTAAAATAACTGGATTGAAACTTGAACACAAGGTTTGTTTTCATGCAGTAACCCAACGGTACAGTCAAAAAACCACCAACTCTGTCCCGAAACAGCCCGCAGTCCTGCGTGAAGTTAACATAATATACCATCAGTGCTAGATGACCTAAAGTGGGTCAGCTCTGAACCCAGTGGTTTTTACTGTGCATGATAATGACAAATAACATTTGAGTGCATGACATAATGGCAAATAAAAAAACAAATGTTTTTGTATGTGTAAATTAAATGAATGTACATTTAAATTGTATTAAATAATTTAGTTTTTATTAAATTTTAAAAGCACCTATATGGAAAACAATTATAAAATACTTTTATATCAATTAATTGTAATGGAAAAGTATTTAATTCCCATGTTTTTATTTTTTTTTACATTATAATAAATAAATGTTGATCAAAATTATCATGTATACGTCATTATGTATAATTAAAGCATAATCAATTGTATGATATAACTCTCCCACTCTGTGTTCTGTTTCATAATTAATATTTTTTATAATACATTCAAAAACTTTGCAGGAATATTTAATGCATGTTTCATAAAAAAAAGTTTACTGTGCCTTGTTATTGCTTTGCTCTTTGTTAACTTTTATTTGGATTCAGCCGTTCATAATTTTTAATGAGTTTATAATTTATCAACAATTCATATTGTAGTATAATGTTATTGTGTCAGTTTGATTGATGGCTCTTCTCCTGTAATCTGCCGGAGACAAATTTCCCTGGAATTCTGCTCTTGTGGTTGGTGGGAACTGTGGACTCGGGGCACGGCGCAGGAAATATGATAACAGTTGACTGCACATGTGTAAATCTACATAAACATTCAGCGGCCAGGCATCGTGAGGCTGCAGGCTTTATGACTCACAGACTGAGCGGTAAGAGGGGCGTCATTAGGAGAGGAAGGCACCTTAAAGCGTGAGGAAAACAAAGTCTGCGCTTTGTTGCTGAGAGTTTTCCATGTTTAGAAATTCTTTAGAAACTTTCACTCCTGTTGAGAAATCTAAATATTATTTTCTGAAGTAATTCTATGAGCCGTTTTGAACCATATACCGGATACAGATCTGACAGCAAAGTTTTAAAAACAGGACTGTGTACTTGAATCGAAAAAAATGAAATGAAAAGAAGCAATTTGTGTGTTGCTGTTTTTGCACCACGAGCTCTTAAAACAACTGTTCTCGCCTCAAAGTTAAACAACTCTGACATCTGTGCCAGTCCGAAGACTCTTTTCAGGAGGGAGGAAACACACAAGTTCCCTCATGTGAGATTAACAGTCCAAATACGTCCCGGCTGCATCCACCGCTGCTTCCTCTGGTTACATTTGTCCCCGATATCAATAATAAATCAGTGCAATCGGACAAATGGAACATTTCTTTCAGGACGTTTCTACGACTGTATTTTTAGCCAGCTTTTATTGCCACACAGTATTTACCCCGTAGGAAGCGAGCGCTGTCTGCGGCTATTAGAGGAGCTTGTATAGCTGAAAATGCTCTGAGATTACATTTGTATACTTTCCATTTGTAACACACGTGCTTCTCACTACAGGCAGAACGCTTTCTCCTGCCAGTGTTGTGTATTTTTCTGTCCGCTTCTTTTATGTTGGATCTTTGAGTCCAGCCAGTGGGACGGCAGATGGGGCATCACAACAGACTCTCCATTAATACTTAATACCATGAAACATCGCTCGTGCATCCTTTTAAACGGTTCAAAAGACACAAAAATGGGATGATTTCATTTTGTTAGTACTTTGAACCCGGTCTGGCCATGAATAGAATATCTCTGTACATGTGCAGAGAATACCCTCTGTGCCATTTACACATGCTCTGCTGAGCCACTTTCTAGTTTTTTCCTTTTTTCTTGTTGCTTCACGTATTAACTGTTTATTCTGAGTTCTGATGAGTGCAAATCAAAGAAAAGAGCATTTGTACATAAACCACAGATGAATAGAAAAATAGAAAAACACCCAAAATAGCAAAAATGCAATAAGCCAAATCAAATGTGGCTCACTCCTCCAACAAATGTCTCTGTGATGGAAAATTATCAAAGTGTCTCAGTGGCCTCATGGGCCCTGTCTAGTCTGGAAGCTGTCAATCAGTCTGTGAATAAACACCAGGACAGTCTAACTGGAGTAACTGGGACACATCACTTTAACCCAGTAGTATTTGCATCTTGGGAATGACAGCTCCGTGGAAACTGCTTCAGAAAAAAAAAACCTACTTTTGATCATCGGCAGCGCTCAGCTCTGGGAATGACCAGTAGGGATGCTGTTGCCTGTGAAATCCAACACACACACACACACACACACACACACAGAGAGAGAGAGAGAGAGAGAGAGAGAGAGAGAGTACCTTTAATCTCTTTTTACTCTTATCCAGTCCAGTCCTATTAGGTCCTATACTAGGCAGAAAAACAGCTCAGAGGGGGGCAAACCGCGGTCCCGTGGACCCTTGGCTCCATTGAGCCCTCTGAAAACTCGTCCTTTTAGCCTCTTCCTCCTCCGTCTACCTCTCTGTGCCTCTTCAGTCCCGGCCCCATAATGCCACATCAATACCGCAGTAGGGAGGAGGCACCACACTAATGTAAACACACAGGTCGACCTCGTTTTGCTCCCCGTGGCTGACGCCGGGGAAGAAAATGTAGCACAAAGGATGGATGAAAAAGGTGAGACGTGTCATCCCGATTAGATTTAATAACAGAGGAGGAGAAAAAAAAACAACAGCAGAGGAGAGGGATGGAAAAGCAGTTTAAACAGGATTGCCGGATGCTGTGCAGATGTCACTAAAATGGCAGCATGGGCATAAGTCAGGCATTAAGAATGGCCACCCTCTGAATGGCTCCTGTATGTTGGGGCCTGTGAGAGAGCCGAACAGGACCAGCGGGTAGCCGGGTGTGCCTCTCGGGCCTTAATCCTCCACACTCTGAGTGGGAAAGGCAGGAGGAATTGAATTTTTCACAGTTGTTACTATGGCGGTGGGAACCTGCTGCTGCTCTTTCTGCGAGTCATAAAGTATTCAGCCTGCGCTCCTCTACTGTTTGACACTTTTTTCTCCCCTTGTGTACTTTTAGCCTGGACTCAAAGACTTGCTGTTTTTCACAGAATACAGCAAAGGCTACCAACTGTGACATGCTTTCCCCTTTCAAACGCTGGACCATCACCGGGAACGCTCACAGGTACAGCATCACTACGCCAGCCAATCCAAACGAGCTCAATGAATCAGTGAACAAATCCTCCATCCTTAAATGATATGAGCTTTTCCTGATGTTGTGACCAAAGTTTGATTCAGTTTTGGCAGCTACAGGGACTTACTGTTAAAAACAAGAAAAAAAAAAAGTGACCACTTGGGGCAGCAGAACAAGCAGAAACCCTGACGTTGTTGGAGATGCAGCGCACATTACAGGGCTAAAACCTCCCGACATCTGAAGCGAGCTCACTGGAGATGAAATCTCAGCATATGGTGCAATGGTTCTCCAACTACTAATAGCTCATGGGACATCCTCCTACTCTTGACTGAGGAGACAAGTTTCTGGGTGCTGATTTAAAGCAGTTATGAGAGTTATTTTGTTGTGAAATTTATATGAGAGTCACGACTAAACAAGCGCTTTTGTGGTAGCCTGAAGGTGATATTTTGTTTGTGACTGGCACTCTGCTGGTTTCCTGGTGGGTGGAGTGGATGACTAATGGTTTCATAATCAGTAAATTAGTTTACACAATAGCTTCTGTGTCAGCCAAAAAAACTTCTAATTGAATCACATCAAGGCAGTAAAGCGGCATTCATTTATTTTTTGGCTATCTGGGGGCAGCTCAGCTACCACAATCAAAGAAAACACAATGTTGTTCGTCCTGTTTGTGACCATCTAGTGAATGTAAGTCAAATGTTCACTCTCCTTCGAGCTCTGGTTTTGGTCTCCGCTGGACTCTTTAGCTGCTAAATGTTCCACTATGTTAGTAAGAGGCCGAAAACCAAAACTAAATATTCTATATTTACCAGAATCCCTTTGTCTTCTCTTCTTCTCGTCTTGGAATTATTTTCGATAACTCATCTAATGTGATTTAACCTTCAGCTCTTGGGTCTTGGAGGCGAGCAAAGGTAAAGTCCCTGCTTGTTCACTCCAGAATACATCCCATGACATCGGCTGAAGAGGCTCTGGCTGTCGTTTCACTGTGATTTTAAGGTTAGGGAAAGATCACGGTCCGAATGCACTTTGATGCTGCTGTCAGGTCACCTGTGAGCAAAACATCATAAACGTCATTGTAAGTGGTCGGTGAGGACAGTCTTTATTCAGGGACATTTTGAACAAGTATGAATGGAGTGGCGGCGATCATCCTGCAGGGTGAGACGTGAAGGCTGGTGTGTTCTCAGATCGTCAGCGTTGCTCCTATCTTCTCCATTAATCCTGCTGCTGTCTGCACACAGTCTGAGGAGCTGGAAAGTCATCCTCCTCCCCTCAGAGCTACATAAGACTAACTATGAATGCTTAAGTTTGTTTTGGCAGCATATTTCCACTGTGTTCTGGTTGAGTTGTTCTTTTTATGTCAATGCTACGTTATGTTACACTCTGCTTCTTGTCAATCACCTGACACCCACGAGAAAAAAAACGAAGGACGGGGAAAGGATACTGCGAAAACATTCTGTCTCGGGAACTTTAATGCTACATCCATGTCGACATGTTTTTCTTCTGTTACACCATAAAGTTAGTATTTGGCGTAAAAAAAAGCATGGATTGCAAACTTTGTGGAAGAATTGTAAACTGAGTAGGAGAAGAAATAAATAATTCCGAGTGAAACGCCTTGTTCGCAGGCACTTTGGCTGCACTGTTTGAGCTTCTAGCGCAAAATTTGTTGCAGAGAAAAGTAAAAGTGTGTTCATGGAAGGCAGAATTCGATACTTCCATATTAAAGGAAGCCTCTATTCACTGACTGATTCATTCTTTTATTTTGTCCCCATGTAGACGTTAGAAGGTCAAGTGCTGCTACCACTCAGAATAATTATCATTGCAATGAAACACTTCGGATCATTTTCTCTCTGTCCCATTGCTGAGTGTGTTTTGAAGCATGCATCCCTCTGAGGTTATTAGAGCCGAGACTTACAGAGCAGACAGAAAGAGGAGAGATGGAGCTCCTGCCCGCTGGCCTTGGTGTCTAGACGCTAAGTTGGGGGCTAATCGAAGAGATCAAACAGATTTAACACTTCGCTAATACAGATCAAAGACTTAGCGGCCCGTATTTGGCATGAGGAGGATAGAGAAATTAATTTGGGATTGAATGCGGAGGAACAATGACCTGATTATAGTTTGATGCATCCAAAGAAGAAACAAACAGAAAATTTAATTTGACAGTGCGAAGAGAAAGCAGAGATTATTTATCATTTGTTTTTGTCTATTGAGTTAAGTGCTTTGATTTCTGAACAGTAGTGAAGGAGGTGTTGAATTAGTTATTACGCCAATATATTTTCACTGTTCATCCAAGGCTGCAGCCCCCCCTGCAGTGTGTGTGTGTGTGTGTGTGTGTGTGTGTGCGCGCATGGTTGGACCCCATGGCTTTGATACCAATCAGGATGTCCAAACAGCCTGAGCCCCTCATCAACCGTTACTGCTCCTGCAATCAACAGGCAAATCAGACGTGAATGCAAAAAAGAGCATTAACCAATCAATGTATAATGTGTATGTGAACGAGGAAGCAGCTTGACTACGGTTTTCACCGGCAGGTGAGAGCTGAACTGATATTTGAATTCCTCTCACTCGCTGTAAGGAAATATTAATTGTGCGTATTCTTTTATTGATCAAAGCTGTTTTTGGACATATACTGTATGCATAAACAGGGTCTAAGCCTCAAGCCTCTGCATGAGTGTTTCCCGTGGCAGCATTTGACTGACATCTGAGGGACTGTGTTGCTAGGAAACAAGCTGTCAAATTTCTTGGTGCTACTGACTGGAGAATGTCATTGATATAAAGTGTTTTTATATTGTTTATTTATTTAGCTATCAATCATGCTATCTGTGTCTTTACAACATTCAACATTTGGGAGGAGCACATCGTGTTCCTCTCTGAAAGTGCATGCTAGTTAGCCTAGCTTGGTAATATGAGCACTGATTCCCAAAAGAAGTAACTTGTCATTTCAACACATGGAGAGTAATTAGCTTCCATATAACTGTCAAACAAATTTGAAGCAAACTATTCAAATGTTACAAAAAAAAAGAAAAGAAAAGAAAAGAAAATGTTAATTGAGTTTCTCTCAACCGGTTTGTATTTGACAAGTAGTAGTAGTAGTAGAAATAGATATAAGTGCACATTAATTTGCATTTCCTGTTGCAGATTTTCTGGAAATTCATTTAAAAGTCAATTTCAGTGGAAATCTGACTATTGAGAAGCTGCTGCACACTCACGTTTGTAGAAAAGAATTAGCACATCATGAGTCCGTGAGTAATGATGGCAACTGTTAAGTTCAGTAACGAATGGACCCAATACGCAGCACACACACTCAGGGAACGTGTTAAAAATGTGTGAAACTCACTCGAACTCTGTGTGAAATGATGGCAGAATGGAGGACTGGGGAAATGTGAGCTCCAGAGGTTGAAGGCAGGCGGGGAAGATGAGCTGAGAATGGCGGTGGAGAGCGAGCAGGTAGGCAGGTGGCTGATGAGCTGAGTGAGTCGGTTGGCAGGCGAGGGTGAATCTGGAGCACGGGGACGAACAAGGTTAGCACAGAGAAAAACCAAGAGGCGCAAGTTGGCCCGAGAGCCTAGCCACCACCGCGGGTGATGGAATGATCTGACAGAGACGGGAGGAGATGCGGGGTTGATATACTGCAGAAGCTGATGAGATGATGACATGCAGGTGAAGCAGCAGCAGCAGGAAGGAGTGGCTACATCAGTGGACACACAAACAAACAGAGAGACACTCTGGGGACCCACAGGAGATGAGAGGACAGACACACAGTGACACAACTAGAGTTGTGGCGGGGACCATGACACGGAGCTACGACTGCAGAAACATACTGTAAGTAAAATGTAGATTTTGATCAAATAAGTCAGTGAAGCTTTTAAGTGCCTGATTCAATCACAGACACACGACAGAGCTTTTTAATTGATTAAATCCCTACTTTCCACACCAGTTACTGAGGATGTTTACATGCACATTAGTATTAGTATCCATTTGTTTTGAGTCTTATCCTGGTATTGATCTCATTCAGGGTATGACATCTACATGAAACATGTATACACAATCATAACAGTTTGCAGCTTTCTGATAATCTGTGTGCAGCTGTGAATCCTCAGCATGTCAGCCACTCATTGAAGGGAATGATCAGATACTGGAAAAATGTGTGCACATGGCACAGTTTCCCCCGTTTCCTTCACGCTACTCCAGCTAGCATATCCAGGTGTCTGAAAGCAGGATTTGATCTTTACATGTGCAACATATAGCTTGGATACCAAAAACCTGGTCATGATGAGTATCTATACTAGAACAGATGTAAATGCCCTCATTAAGTTGCTTTAAGTTACTTTTCAGTCCAGTATGAATATCACCCAGACAGGTGATACATCAAGGTGAACCATGTGTGAATGGTGTCCTTCTATTCTATACTTTTAATAGTACTGCAGTTATTATTCTGGTGAGGACAGTCCCGGAATCAGTGAACTGAGCACTTCACCAGTTTTTCATTTCTAACAATTGCAGGGCTTGAGCTGTTTTTTCTAAAGATAATCTAGAAGTGACATTTTTGGAGAAGTTGATTGTTTTTGAGAAGGAAGGAGGAAAACATACTTGTGTGTGAGTGTGCATTCACTTCCTGTTTGTGTGCAACCTGTATGTAGTTATTTCGTGGTGAAGCGTTGCTTTGCAGTCACTGTTTTTTGACTTTTCAACAAAAAGTGTAACTTCAAACAGTCACTTCAAACAAACTGACCTTTCAGCCACTTCCCAGCAGGCCTGTACAGTAATGTGTACTGTGTGTACTTATGCGTGTGCAGGTGAATAACTGCACAGGCTGAGTATGTAATCCAAAATGTAAAGTATTTTTGTTTGAGCATGATTACTCTTTTGAGCCAGTCATTCCACCAGCTTATGACCTTGATGAAATACATTAAGACACATGTTAAAACCAATAACTCTGACAGTATTAAAGAGGTTTTCCTTATTAATATTATGTGCACTCACTTCTTAGCTCCCATTCATTCTCAGCAGTGTCTCTCGCTAAACCGTTTGGGGTTGTGTCTGTCACCGGGCCTTTAAATTATCCAATTACTGCAAATGTGAAACATTTCCACTACTAAGACCACAGTAGATCGGTTCTTTCCCCACTCGCTACTCACTCACACCACCTCCGATCCACTGCTTCACATCTGCTGAGACAGGAAGGGGCCAGAAGAAGCCCACTGCCCAATAGAGGTTTGGGTTGATACTGGAATTTTACTCAGTCAGATAAAATAAACCAGGCGAGCTTAAGATGCTGGATAAATAAGCACTGCACTTTGGCTTGGGGGGAAACCTCTCCATCTCAGTGATGTAACAGACTGTTCCTTTTCCCCGCTGATTAAAAGGAGGTTAAAATATACAGGGGTTATTACACTGCACCGGAAAAATCCCCCTAATCCATGGAAAATAATCAGCTAAATGATTTGGATTGGCAGAGACTCACGCAAATAGGAAGAATTTCAGGGTTTCTGTACTTCTCAGTGTGGAAAAACACCGGCCCTGAGGGACTGAAATCTGAATAAAAGACTTACTCTGTGTCTAATAATTTATTACATTATGGTCCTATTCATATGGAAATAATGTTATGAAGAGACTTCATGAACCGTAATTAAGAAGCCAGCAACAGCTATTATCTGTGTAACTCATTCTGTGAAAACTAATGAAATCATCAGTGTCTAGAAATAGAAGTCAATGTTTACCAATTATTAATTTCCTGAGGGACCAAATTAAAAAAAAAAAAAGTTTATATAACATAATGACTATAAAGCAGTATTGTACTTTAATTGTCACAGTGATCATAACAATTTCTGATGATGCCACAAGATTGCTGCTTTTGCTTGAAAACTACATTCCCATTTTTGGATTTTGTTCATGCCAGATGCAGAGAGACTGTCTAAATCCTGCACAAACCCTCCTGCCACAACAGATCTACACAGACAGAATACAAAATATCACAGAAACCCGTCAGGAAAGATGGAGCGAAAATTATTTTCTTAACTCAGAAACAGTCAAATGTTAAATATATGGAAATGTATTATTTCAGTATTAACCGCTGTGAGCTAAATGTACAATGTAAGGCGAATGTAAATGGCTGCATTTGGCACTTTTATCCAAAGTGCTGCAAAATTTGCCTCTTACTCACTCATTCACACTCAGACCCAGATGGCAGAGAGCTAATGCAAAGTGCTGGCCTGACCAACAATGTTGGGTTTTGTCCTGCCTAAAGACACTTTGACATGTGGACAAGAGGAGGCGGGACTCAACCTGTCAACCAGCCATTGGTGGACGACCCAATTCTACCTCCTCAGGTCTGCTGCGCAGGAAAAAATAAAGAAAAACACAGAGAAATAAAGTATGAGTATATATAAAACTCGGTTTAAAGTCTCACAGAGGCCTGAGCAAACCTTGATGACATTGAACCTGACACAGGTGAGATTTCACTGCTCATGATAATGAAGAAAGAAATATAATATTTATGCTTTACACATCTCATAGGTGGAAAATTCACACAAGACAACAAGAAAATTCAGAGTGGTCTACTGGTCGAAGGTCATGTAAGTGTGTAACCATGATTTCAGTCTCTCTTTACCAAATGCCTGTTGAGTGAGATTAATGCTGCCAACACTTAACGTTTCTCTTAAAATGAATTCACTGTGGTCAAACTGTGGTAAATAAATGCAATTCTTAGTAGACAAGGTTGTTTTGTTCAACACGAGGCCAGAAAAGCAGCTATTCAAGGCCCCTTAACAGGATTTGAAAAAAAAAAAAAAAATCAACAGACCTCACGAGTAACGGATGGAAAGCAAATTCTAATGAGCATACTCATGTTCACTGACAATCGTCAGATCAAAAATAATAAAACAACTATCTCCCTCACTGATGGCGAACCTGGCAGACGCTGCGACTGCACAAACTCTGCTACTGATTCCAGACTGTCCCCGTGTCTGGTTTTAAGTGATATCAGCAAAAAGTTATTTGAGCAGCATGTGTGAAAATCAATAAAGACACACACGTACCACGTACCTTCTCTGCACACACACACACACACACACACACACACACAAATAAATACCTTCTTCATGTCTAGTGAAGGTCACAGCCAGTGTCAGTGTCTGCTTTCATCTTCCTCACAGCGAGATGAAGTGAGGAAGAGATGAGAAAGAGCGAGAGATGAAAAGAGCTGCAGACTTGGACTGAAAAGGCACTTGAGAGGTTTTCCTCCTCATAGTAGGAAAACATTCTTCTGTTTGTTCATGTAGCTTCATCCCTCCTGATGCTCCGCGCTGCAGGTCTCCTCAGGACTTCCATTAAACAAGGCACAACATTACAGTCAGACCAGCTAACAGACCAGGACAAACATGGCTCTGTACCCTCCGCGTTCATCAAACAAGAAAAAGGGATCAGCGAGATTGCTGAGCTGATGACAAACTCATCAGGGAAATGATCTCTCTTAACTTTAAGCAGCTTCCTGCCATTAAACTTTATTACATTCCCTCTATTTTCCAAGTACCTTTACCATCTAACGCGTTTTTTGAGCCATTTAAAATAAATGTGAGAAAGATGGATCCTCAAATTTGGATCCAGCAGATGGTTCTGTGATCACAATGCAGCCGGTCCACAAATGAGATACTCATCAGGGTATTTATCATCCGTCATCATAAACCTCTTCAGTGTGTTCTGTATACCCAAAGCACTTCTCCCGAGTACGCCTTCCAGCCTCTTCACATGCAGCCCTGACAAGTTCGAACATGGAGAAAATTACAATGTTTTTACCTTCTGTGTGATTCACGAGTCACTTATGATGCTGAGGGAATACACACAAGAAATTCAAACTATTACAAAAGAGCTTAATATGAACCAACCTGTTGTCATTCTGAGGCCTTTCTGCCAGGAAGCCTTTCCAACATGTGGTTAACATTGTGAAACTGTTGCAGTTTGGCTTGATGTAGGTGGTTCGTGGTTTGCGTTCAGGTGCCTGACATAAGCTAAATAAGTCAAAGGTGACGTTTGGTTTCAGACGGAGCATGCAGCCTGGTCTCTGGGTGAAAGTCCTGTGCTTCACCCATCCATCCACCCAACCTCCCCCACTTGCTCTACATTCTGCTACCTTGCTCTGAGTGTCTAAAGTTGCCATGGATGGGCTTCCAGTGGAGTTGAAAGCCTGGCGAGTCTCTTGAGCTGAGGGGTGTGACCAAACTTCCTGGGAATGACAATGGTCTGTATGCACTGAGTCCTGAAAGGGACATATAGGGGAATATTTTAGATGGGAGGAACACCTACTTGCTTTCTTTCTCAAGTAAGTACAGTATTACAGGCTATGGCTGGAGGCTACAGCTATAGCTCTTTCCCGACCCAATCCCTGCTCAGTAGCACTTCACAATGAAGTGTTACTCCAGATAAACAAACAGTACTGCCACAGAAGTCCTTAATTTCACAGCTTGCTAATCACAATAACACACTATGTATTCTGCTGTATGTTAATATATCTATGTTCTACTCACAGCTGTGGACTCATTACAGGAGGAAACTCTGTTGCTATGTTAGTCCGTTCCAGTCACACCTGCCTGCAACGGACCTGGACCTGTATCTGAACCCGAACATGCCTGTCCCAGCCTCTGTTCCTGTATATCTCTCTGTGATCCGCTACATGTCTCTCACCTGCCTCCCTGCCCTGCTCAACTTTCATTTTTGTCGGTGCAGATTGCTTTTTGACTATCCGTCTCTGGTTCCTGTGTGTTTCTGCGTCTCGGCCCTCTTCTTTGTTGCCACGAACCGGTCACCACAGGTACTGATATAAGCCTTGTTCATTGAGCTGTTTGGTAACATTAGATGCTGTTTCCCTATGCATAATATCCCCAAAACAATCACCATGACCCATAAAACAAAGTGTCCTTTCATTGATTGATGCTTTCATATAGACAAATCCGGCCTCTGATTTATGTGTTGCACTTTGAAGCACCGCTACCATTACTGCAGTGGCAGAGTGGAACAGAACACATTTACTCTGACTATGACAGAAGAGACATTGGGTTAATCGCGGTCGCCAATCACCTCCTCCGACAGCTGAAGGTAGTCTGTTTGAAAGTGGAAGTTATTCAGTCTCAAATCACTAGTGTTGAACTCGTTACGATGCAGGATTTGAGGCAAAAATAATGTAAATGCACGGCTTCAGTCCAACCGCTGGAATTTTGATGTGAAAGTGCTGCGATGTGTTAAAGATCATGTCTTCTAATGTTACCTTGTCATTAGAAGACATCTATCACCTGATAAAGCTGGAAGCACACAATGCGGTAAAGGTAGACTTTCGGCCAGGAGACGTAGTTCCAGGCTAGCAAGCGGCTCGCTATCAGATCATGAAGGTGGATCGCTCGATCTTTAGCCTTTCATGTCCGGTTCTTTATCAGTAAGCTGCTCAGAATGTGATCAAAACATGAGAGTCAGTAATAATGGAGACAGAAAGTAAGAAATATTTCATGGAACAGAGACTTGTGGCTTTTTCTTTACCCAAATCTCAGTTTGTGGTTTGAGCAGCTGATAACAGCACAGAACAGGAAGTACGTCTGTTTTAACTTGATTAAATCTTATTCTGCAGAAGTAGTAGTTTTTATTTTAATGGCATTTGACGGCCATATTTTCAACATGTAGCAGGGTGATACCCTTTCCACATACCTTTGTGTTTTGCTTGGTTTAGGGCTGTCACTAATTCTTAACTTGCAGATTTAGACAACAGTGTACTTTTAATTTTGTGAGAAACAGTTTGGGGAATGTGGTTTCTTGCACAGAGACAGGTCAATAAAGAAACGGTTTTGACCTCAACCCCGAAACCTTTGGGATGAACTGGAACGCTGACTGTGAACCAGGCCTTATCACCCAACACCAGTGGCAGACCTCACCGAGTAGAATCAAATCCCCGCTGGTGGGGTGCTCCTGATAGTGCTGCGGTTTCATTTAGGTTGGTTTGAGTATTCACTCTCTTACTTCCCACAGAACAAACCACACCACAACAGTCGAGCTGGAGACACATTCATCGTTTCCCATCAAAACTACTTTTCCTCCCTAAACCGGTGCTGCGTTCTGTCACCATGCCATGACATTAACCAATGTCACTTTCTATATTTGGCTGTCTCCACTGTCAGCAGGCTGTGAAATGGTAATAATTACTTTGTAATGCTAAAACGGATTAAGGCTATTAGTATCACTAGCAAATTAGACATCCCATGCAAGTACTGTGTGTGCCTATCTGCAATCTGCCACCTACTGATTCATCCTGCTTTTAGCTTTGAGTGACACTGACAGTGATTTCAGTTGGACAGAGTACAGATAGTCCATCTGTGGTGTGTCTAATAAACCTACTTTGGAGGCCACAAGTGACACATTGTGTGTGTGTGTGACTGTGTGTGTGTGGGGATGTACATGTGGATATTTGGTATGTGTTCCAGACTGTGCATATTTGTCTGCATGTGTGACCCGTTTCTCAATCTGTTCGTCTTTTTTTATTTTTTTTTTTATTGGTTTTATATCTACACTCACATGTATATACTCACACTCTGCTATACATGCTGCTGAATACCTAAACCAGCCCTGGGGAGGGAGCAGCACGTCTGGTTCTGTCCTCAGCCAGAGTTTCAGTGGTGAGCTGAAGTCGCAGCCCCTCCACATGGACGTTGGTGCTGTATGAGCGATGCAACACATCCTCATCCCTGAACAACGAACATTTCCAAAGACTCCCAACCAGCGCACAATACTACTATTCCCAAAACAACATATATCACTACTGGAGGTTACCAGCGACAGGCTTACC
This sequence comes from Chelmon rostratus, assembly GCF_017976325.1. NCBI lineage: Eukaryota > Metazoa > Chordata > Actinopteri > Chaetodontiformes > Chaetodontidae > Chelmon > Chelmon rostratus. The sequence goes on along the minus strand of NC_055670.1, from coordinate 24,247,535 downwards.
GTGCCTTCCGTGTACCAGACCTTCGTACTAATGGGGTTAACATTGTCGTGGTTTGCTTAGGTTTCGACACCAATACTACTTTGATATGTTTACGAAAGATCACGATTTGAATTAAAATAAGTATGTTACTGTATGTTTAACTTAAGTACATATGTAAATTAAAATAAGTGTCCTGGGTGAAAGTCCTGTGTTTGTGTGACCCATCCATCCACTCCACCTCCTCCATATGCAGACTTTCTCTACATCACCTGACTTCCTCCTTTCCTCTTGTCATAGTTACTACAGCCACTAGAGGCTGTAGCTTAACGATAAACGCAAATATGGGTCTTAACAACCTACACAGTCGACCTATACGGTCATTTTTCTGGTCAGGACGGGCTGGAGTGATGCATCATAGCTGGCCTCGGTTCAGCCAAACCAGTCCAGGACCAAAGGGACCTATGTTATTCCTGTTGCCTTGAAAATGTGTCTATTGCTTCCCTCACAGGCTTTTTTGTCTCCATATTTCTGTGAATTTACATGTAATTGTTGAAAATAATCATGCCTGCACACCCCTCATCCACATCATAAACACATTATCTATTGCCACCTGTCTGTGCATTGTTGTCTGCATCTCTTGATGGTAATTGATGTTAGGCAACAGTTGCCCTGGGGTCCACTAAGCACAATATATATGCACTGTATGCCTTACAAAACAGAATAAACATCAATTCATTTGCATGCTTATCGCTTAAGCTGCACCCTGTGGCTTGACCCAGGTAATAAAGCTGTTTCTGATATATTCATAAGTGATGGAGCCACAGGATCTGAAATACAACAGAGCGGAGTAGGAGGGAGGAAATGGGAGGAATGAGAAGGGAGGGAAGTAGTGGTGTGTGGGTGAGGAGATTGTTTTGTCGACGACAGTTTCCAAGGGCAAGAATGAACTGTCAACCTCAAGAACTGTTTAGACTGGATTTGTCAGCAGATGTTATTTAATGATCCCCTCTAGACATGTATAAAAAATACTCTGCTTTGTATAATGATGCATGTCTGATATTCCAGAAAAAAAGTTCAGTTACAACAATGACTAGTCAATTGTATCTCCTTCTTCACCCTCATTAAAAAAAGTCACTTTCCACTTGGACCATGATTGACTGCAAACTGGTTCTGATGGCACGAAGTCGTGCTTGTAAAACCTCCAGCAGGTGGATGTGAAAACAGCCTGTGTAAGTACTGCAAAAGCACCACACTCTTTATGGTAGCTAAATGTGATGACAAGGGCATGAGGGTCAGTGTATTTAGTGTGAAAGTACTCAATAAGCTTCACAGACATCCAGAAATCCTACCAGACTGCCGCCAAAATAGGAAAACGTATTGACATTCAACATTCAAAGAGGTAACTTTAATTGTGATGAAGAACATGAGCGCTGCTCTGTCAGTTTGAAGTGTTTTATTTGTTACTTGAGTTCAGTCAATATCCAAAGATACTGAGTAAATATTTAATAGCTCGCAGTGGAAATTAAACAAACAGAGTTTACACAATGTGGAAAACCATTACTGAAGACAGTTGGGATACATATTGTTTGATATAATTATACTGGGCAAAATAAAAAGATACAGAATATTATTCTTTGCTTTGTTTTTGTTTTCTTTTTCATGTTTTTTTTTTTTTACTCTTTTTCATTTTTAACTAATCAATATATAATTTGCCTTCACAAACTTACCAGACCCCGACAATTCACAATTCATCAAACAATTCAGATTGATTCATCATTACTCATACTAATGCCGAGATTTAACAAAGCACAAATAAACAAAAAAAAATCTTGAATTTGAAAGTATTGGCTTTCAGTTTGTCGTGTCTCCAGAGAGCAAAGTGCAGGCTGGTGGAGAACAGATCGAACCATCTGTACAGCATGACGGCTCTCGCTGTCAGAATTTTTGTTTTCCTGTCACTACTTATGCAAGCTTAGACTTGTGATTTCTGGTGACTGTAGTGAGGAAAAACTCCCCCTGAGAGGACAAAAGCCGTCCTCCTGAGGGCTGGGGCACCTGCTGCAGCTCCTGACCTCCGGATATATTCACCATCCATCCTTCACCGGACGTGGTCTTCATCCGTCCTCCGCTGGGTGTGCCAGTAGGCCGTGTGAGACTGCACAGAGGGATACGACACTTACCTTTTTGCAGCCTGTGGTTGGTCATCTTGACTGCATCATGCAGGTAGCTTGACACGTCATTTGCTGAGTCTCCATCCAAAGTCCCTCAGGAGCATCCAGTCCTGAGAAAAGAAACACTTCCAATAAAGACAGTGTCTTATCAACTGCTAACAGTCTGAACTGCTATCTGAGGACATGTAAAGATCAATGCTTGTGTCTTTGTCTCTACGTCGGCTGCGTTGTCCTCTCACCTGTCCTCTTTAAAGCAGGATGTAGATGGTTCTTCACACACAGAGGCACCAATGTTTCAGTGACCTCTTTTTGATTGTAGGTGAACCAGTGGTCGGTCGGTTCCTCCTGTCCCACATCTGGATCGACCCCACCACTGATGCAGTGTCCTAAGAGGAGAGGAGGCCCTGTTTAATGTGGGTTAAGTGACTCTGTGACAAAAAGTTGCCAAGAAGAGCAGCTGGATCCATAATATGGTGTGTCTGAAGGGGGCTGTACCTCATAAGCGCAGCCTCAGGGATCAAACTGCAAACCTGCTCCTGACAGCTGATGGCTCTAACAAAGTCCTCCAGTGTCAGGAGGCTCTCGGTTCACGTAGCAGATCTGTGCAGGGTTGGGCAACCTGACACAAACAGAGCAAGTCAAACAAGTCTCTGTCTCTGTCTCTGGCCCACCCAGAGCTGGTTCTGTTTGAGGCTTCTGCCTGTTTAAGGGAAGTGCTTGCTCGTGGGGGAATTGTTGGGTCTCTGATCTTTGAAGAGTACCATCTAGACCTGCTCTGTACGGAAACTGTCCTGAGACAATGTTTGTTGTGATTTAAAAGTTATATAAATAGAATTTCATCAAATCTTCAATTCTTCCATTCTATTTAGATTTGTTATTTCTCTGCCATCTTGTTTCGTGAGTGCATCAACATATATATACTTTCTATGCTGATACGCTCACCCAAGACACTGACCCGCTGTCGTCTGAGGGTCTTAGTGGTGGAGACGTCGTTGATTCATAAATATCTGGCTCATGTTGAATGCCGCACTTTGTGTCAAATGTATTCGTACTTTGCGCCGACGTCAGGCTTCCTGGCCGGTTTCTTTCTTTGCCGTCTGCAGTGGAAGAGATACATCAGTCTCGTTTCAGTCATTTTTAAGAGCACACACAGTGTTTTTTAAGTTTCAGTTCTCACAACTCGTGACATCCTCTGAGGCACTTTGGGTCAAATCAAACTAACTAAAGGACTGTGGGAATGAAGGAATGTAGAAGGAGTGTCCTTACCTTGTTTTTCCTTTTCAGGTTAAACTCATTTTGTCTGTCTGGTAGAAGCAAAAGAAGCATTTTATTAGAAACTATGTCAAATACATTTGATGACATCAATTTTGGACAAATATCATTTCTCTAAAATACTAAAAGCAGTTAAATACGACGGCATCGTAGTTTCTGTCACACCGTGGAGAGATGAAGCGTCGATACCTCCACAGCGTCTCCAGAGCCTCTGGGACACTGTTAATACACAGAAACTCAGTTTTCAGTGTATTTCCACTCAGACGAAATCATAAATCACTGAAAGGGATTTTTGAAAAGAATCAATGGTCTGGGGGTGAATTCAGCATTTCAATACCTAGAACAGGTTTGGAAACTTTCAGGGTGAGTCCAACTCAAGTCTAAGAGTCAAGTCCTGATGCAGGCCCTTCAGGTGTCTGAATGCTGAACATGACTGAAGACTGAACAGAGACAAACTGTTTTTAATCCTGTTCAGTCACCTTCAGGCTCACTGACTTACACGACCAAAACAGGTGTGTCTCTACCAACTCTGCCACCTGAAGTACTTACTCACTGCTGCAAGTCACAGGTCACATCTGACAGGGGACAAGGCCTGGCCAGCTGTCCAGTCTCAGGTCTGCAGCTCTGCTACTACCAGGACCAGGATTTAGGTTTGTCTTAGAAGGCCCCAGCAAATTGCCCAGGTAACTTTTCATAGCCATTGTTTTCCTCCACCTTCGGGAGCATCTTTGTTTTACGTTTCATAGCCGTAGTGTTTTTTCTTCCTTCAGGAGCATTTTCTGTTTTCTTGTTATATTATATACTTACATATATATCGATAGCGATACCCTTTATAGAATAAGTCTCATAGCCTATTTGTTTGACACCTAGCGAAGAGGTTACTTGGTTGCCAGAATAAACATCTGTGAGAAACATCTCTGTGTCTGAGTCCTGTTCTGAGCCCCGGCCTGACATACGGAGGATCAAATTCAATTATTTCTGACTGCTTTTCATTCAGCCAGAGACATTTTTTGCTTAACGACACATTATGTGATGTAGGTTGGCTTCTGCACTGGTTTTCAATTGAATATGCAGTCGATCCGCATGACTACATAACAAGTGTCGGGCATGTATCAAAAGGCAGAAAGGATGGAGCCATGGGTAAAACCACAGGTCAGACTGGCCCCCACAGAAGAAGCATCATCAAAGTTCTGTTTGACTTCGTTTAAACCAGTCTAAACCCTAAACACAGTATATACACTGGTCCATTTCCACCGGATCCTGGTCAGATTGTCTCATGTGTTTCAGCGGTCCAGTCACTTCAGCTGCCTGTTAGCTGCCAGCTCGACCTGCTGCCTGTTTGTTAGACTTCTGCCCTTTTCCTTGGCTAAGTTTGCTGACACCTGCCTGTTTGTTGACTCTGAGCAAAGACGCATTTTATATATATCTGGTTAGTCTCTATGTCAGGTTTTTGTGTCCAAAACAATGATTATGTAAATTCGGATACAGCGACTGGTCCGTCAACTCGCCGTGCTTCATCCATCATGCGCCGCCTGGCCAGATCTCCTGCTCTCGATAGAAAATGAACAGGATCCATCGACTTGACATCCGTCAACAGATGCAGTGTGTCCATCATCAATTCACAACATGAATCATGATACATGGTCTTTTGTATATCAGTTTGGCAGTTGCTTTAAGGGCAAAATACATCAGAGGCATATGATGAGCGTCACCACACCTGCACCAGTTCATTTCTATGTAGATTTTATGTTCTCTTTATGCAAAGTAGAGCCTGACACTTTTGACGTTGTACAAACATGTGTGGCAGCATGTAGAAGTTTTACTACCTAAAGTAAAATCACACAAAAAAGGCAACATGTAGCTTGTGATTAGATGAAGCAGCAGGTTCATTCAGCGTGTTTCAGTGCACAGGCAGCTGCTGTTTAGTTCTCTAACACCCTCAGAATGGCTGGATATGGGGTTATACTATCAAAGCTAAGATGTATTATGTCTCAGTACACAATTCAGTTAGACATTTTTGTGAAAGTTCGATGCTGATCACTACCGTCAATCAGCAGCATTTGTATCGCTGATCAATACAACAGAGTTCATTTTCAGTGTAGGAATGCAGTAAAAGTACGTTACTAGTATGGAATGTATCAAGGTTTTTATCTCATAGTACTTCAAATGTGTCAGCTGTCATTTTGATGTCTTTTCCCTCAGAGACCACATCGTGCTCTTGTGATGTCACCACCACTCCCCAGAGTCCCTTGAGTCAATGATGTCTTTTTAATACATACCTCTCAAGCACCACCCTTTCGCTTCTGTTACGTCCTCTTCTGCAGATCGATGAGTAGAAAAAAAAACATGAAATTCATCCAGATACTGTTGAGCCATTTCATGTTGGACTGTACCACTGAGAAAACAGGGAGCACGTGTGAGTGTGTGTGCATTGGGGGGTGGAGGGCTCATGCATTATCACACACACAGCTCTTTCATTCGGAATGAGGCCCCATTAGTGCTTCCTGCTGATGATTTGTTGGTACTAATTAAGATGACAGTCACCCATCTGTGTGCATCTGATAACCTGGGAATGTGTGTGAAGTCCACAGAAAGACTCAGTGGGGATGAATAAAGTGACATGCTTTTCATTTAATTGTCACTGAGAATTAGATACATCTTTGTAATTTTAATATATACAGTATACAGTAATGTCTAAAGGGTTTTTCTACTGCAACATACAGATCGGCTCTAATTAAGAGAGAATATTGATATATTTTTTAGGTAATATATTTTTCTATGATATGGACACAGGTGACAAGCCTGGAGGCACGAGATTTCTGGACTCAAATGCAGAACTCAGACACCACAGCAAGGTTTCAAAATCAATGAGGAATTTATTTAACAAAAGGCGCTCAGGATAACAACAGCTCATACAATGTGTGGCAGAAAAGTTCAACAAAAGATGCTAAGGAATAATTTGGAAAAATAATGTTAACACAAAAAGGGCTCAATTGGCTAGAATAAAGTATCAAACTAAATCAAGAACAAAGCTAGAAAAATACTATTAATTAACTAAAACTTACTTTCAAAACAGACTAAGCACAACAAGGAGACAAGAATCAAGGAATGCTGGATAAATCAAGGCTTGGCACAAGGACATGGCACGAGACAATCTGGCACAGGACAAAGGGAGGCGCGGACTATATATACACGAGGTAACAATGAACAGGTGGAGACAATTAGGGCGGGGTAGACAATCAGACAGGCGGGAAACACACCGGGAAGTCAAGGGGCCTGAAACGAGAGGAGAGTTAGGTTTCACAATAAAACAGGAAGTGTACGACATGACGTGACGCTCGTGAACAAAAACACTTAACAGATCTGACGAGACATGACAACAGGTCTGCACCACACCAGGGGAAAAAAATGTGAACTGATAATGTCAGTTAGCTAGATAGCTCATTAGCAATGTCAACATTAGTGAGTTTAGATGCTAAATGTTGTGCTTCTTATGCTTTAACATCACTACTAACAATAGCTTGAAAGTTACATTTATCAGCATAAGTCTGTTTACATACATGCATCTTGAAACTTAGTTTACATGAGGTACAATACAGTCATCATATTTTGAATTATTTTTGACTGTAAAATGATATTGTGGTTTCAGCTGAAATTATTTAGTATTTCAGGATCCCCTTTTTTATGCTAAGCTAGATTAAGTGCATCATGGTTCCAGCTCATACATGCCTGAGATTTGTGGTAATCTTTTCATCAAGTACTTGATTTAAAAAATAATAATAAGCATATTTCCCCAACATGCTTTAACTCCTCTTTTAAATTCTTTCAAGTGTTTTCTGTGTGTGTCTGCAGCTGATCTCAGGCTGTCCACCAGCTCTTACTGAGCAAAAATGTTTTAAGGCAATTTCAGAAAATGTCAACAACGCTCTCTGCCCATGTTGTATCCCCACTGCACTCAAGCAGGAGTGCTGTGTGAGGGGTTGGGGGGTGAAGGGTCTGGGGGGGTGTCTTGAGAGAGTACAGAACCTGTTATAATGGACAAGCACTTGGCACCTTTTCCCCCAGAGAGGCTAAAATGGCCACAGCCCAATCGCTGTCTGCTGAGGCACTGGAGCCTGTTGGCTCATACAAGGAAATCCACAACCCCCACCCCCACCCCACCACCACCTGCCTGCCTGCCTGCCTGCCTCGTCCACCCTGCTCAGCCCGTAGAAACACGCTGCCAAGCCAAACACCCTGTGATGAAAAACAAATACAACGGCGTCAGCCTCACTACCTCACAGGCTGCAACTGACTCGGGGAATTCAAACTTGTAATTCATGTACCTCCCAGGCCCCATCTCAGACAATTGTAGATGTCACTGTAGCAGGTTAAATATATCGTAAGCATATAAATTGTGAGTGTAATATAAACACCCCCCAGGACGGCTCCTGTTTAACTGCTCAACAAATGTCACTGAACTGTTTGGCTTACAATTAGCATTACATTAGCATGCCAGTCGTACAGCCGTCAGGTGTTGGGCGGCCTTGGCGGCCTATAATAAAATAAAGCAACCCATATCTTTTTCAGTTTGTTTTCCACTTGTGCTCCGTTGTCTTTTATGATAGCCCACGCTGAGCTGATGTGCTGTCTTCATGGCAGCTTCACAGAGAAAGGGATCAATGTGAGAGCCACTGGAGGGTGCATTAGACGATCCACACCAACTGGGTCCCTCTCTCTGTTCATACTGTATCAAAGGCATCTAATTAGGCGTATGGGTAGGGAAAGAACAATGGTGTACAGGCTGAAGGAGTCGCTTCTGTATGAGAGTCGAGTCAGAGAGAAGTACTTTGCTGCTTCTCGCTAGGCAGGAGGGGACACAGAGCATCTTCCAGTTCGTGTGCTTTATAATCCATCAGTGAGATAATTTCATCCAAGGTTGATGCATAGAAAATAAGGAACTGGCTGAAAATTGAAAACAGAGAATATATTCTTTAAAGATGACTAACACCTTCTGAATGTTTTTGTTAGGAACTTCAAAATCTTACCCAGAATGATGCACAAGAGGGAGGAAAAATTGTTCATTTTGTGATGGGGTTCGATTGTGGCACAGACAAAAAAGACAAAGAAGGTTCAGGTTCACTTACTAGCTTTTTCCTGCCTTCCTCAACCAATGGAACTTGCTCAGATGTTCAGGGAACCGTCCACATGTGATGACAAACACCATCCTTGAAGAACATGAAATATGACAGGAAGTTGTTGTGAAAGTGCTTTTCTGCATATTTACACAATGTGACCTCTTTTGGTTGCCAAAGGGGGCGCTGCAGTAGCCTGAGTTTCCTTGAAGATACCCTGTGGATGTTTTGGACAGTAGTAGCAAACATGGAACAACGTTTTGATGAATGATATCCAATTTGTTTGTGCCTCGTGCATGCAGTGGATGTCCATGCACACACAGATGCTCGAGGGCAACATGACAAACAGTCCTGCAGATCACTTCAAAAAATATTCCCTTGATGTTTGCTAGACCTCAAGAATCAATACAGTTTATTTTGATGAGAAACATGGATGTAAACAGGATTTTATTTATTTATTTATTTATTTTATTTTTTTTAATCATCAGGGTACCTTTAAGGATGGCTCAGTGGTTCCTCAAGATTTCATCTTTTACTTTCATTGTTCATTTTAAGAGCATTTCACAACATCAAACATTTAACTACATTTTCATGTCATTTTCTACAAATAGACGTACAAGCACTAAACATTAAAATCACCACATTAAAAACCTTCTTACATGCACTAAGAAAATATGCGGTTATGCTGCAGCCAAGATTGGTGACATCACAGCTTTCGGTTGCTGGTTGTCATAGTAGCGTAACATGGCTTCTGTCACATTTTCTGAACCCGAGTCCACCAAAAAAAATAAATTCCGGCTGTTCAATCAAAGCTGTTAAATGCAGCAAATGGTGCAGCTCAAGAGACATTCTGAGGCAAATCACTCCTCTTTAGCCAGCTTATACTTAAAGAGCCGAGTGGAAACAGAATCTATGCATGTGTGTGTGTGTGTGTGTGTGTGTGTGTTTGTGTTTGTCCTTGAACATGTAATCTAATATCATGTTTGAACAGAACAAAAACACACTGAACGATTTTAAAAACTGAAGAGATAATGATATGAAAATACAAAACAATTGGCAGCAGATCATAAAGGCTGACAGACACAAACAGCAGTAACATGAGCTAAAAGAAGCACAGGTCAGTTTAATTTGTTTCTTCTTCTCGAAACGTCGCTGTTCCCTGTGCGACTGCTGTTCCGCATTGTTTGACGGTTCTGGCAGGAACCCAAAAAGTCTTGTCCAGCGCACTTTGATATACACCCTGATGTAAGATACACATTACCAATGAACCAAACAGACTAACAGATTAATGTGGCAGGCAAACAGCGTCCTGTTGAAAGCTAAAAAAGGCCCCCCCATCTGCCAGGCAAGCATTGTTTAGTCTTGCCTCCAGCTCTTTTCTCGATTCCGATGGAGAAAATGGATGATCCAAAGTCCGCCAGTCACACCAATTCGCTCCATGAAAACACCGCCTGTGTTTGACTAAGGAGGCTAATGTCAGCAGAGTCCCCGAAGCGACAGTTAGCTAAATAAGCCTTGTCAGGTCTCGCTATCGAAGTCGAGGTCCACATAGGCAGATTTATACCCCTTCTATTGTTGTTTGAATGGCCCAGAGAGAGCCCCCTTCAGATTTGTGCAGTCTTAAGTCGCTGCAGAGGTCCATGCAGAGACTGAACAAACCCAGTGGACAGCGGGCCTCTCGGCGCTGTGTTTGAGGAGAGCTTGAAATAGGTCTGTCTGTCACCACAGAGCAAATGTTTTAATCTCAGTGAAAACAACACCTCTGAGATTCACCCGCTGCTCTATTGACTCGTGTGGGCTCAACAGTAAGTGCTCATCAAGTAGTGCTTGAGCCTGTCACTTCATAAGATAGATACTGGTGTAAGAAATGTGTTGACCGGATACGACCTCGCCCGCATGCAGGTAACTCGGGGAACACGGTAAAGCAGCGGCAGTCAATATTCAGCATCTTTCGGTACCGTCCGTGTGCGTGACGGGTCGATTCTGATCAATGCGGTGCGTTGTATGTACTTGACTTTATGTGGTGCTAATGGATCATGAATTGGAGGCAAGGCCAAATAAGCTAATGCTTCAAAAACATATTTACCAAAGCAGCTCATCATCAATCTCTATCTCGTCTTCACACAAGGGCGGGCATGCATGCATACGCTTTCCCTGGCACAATCACACCCACATACACAAGCATGTTTCACAGTTCTTTTGGAGAGCAAGGAGTGATTCTTCTCTGAACCGAGGAGGCAGCAGTTTTCGCTGCCAAGTCACCGAAATGATAGAAATAATGACTGGTTCCCATGGAAACCACAGAGCAAGTTATGACGCCTGTGAACAATGGTGAGCGACGTGGCAGAGGCAATTTGCATTCGGAGTGTAAGCAGTTCTTGGTGCTGAGTTTGGAGAAATGACTGGAAGCGGATCAGATGAGGTTGTTTTAAGCTCATAACAACATGTAGGAAATCATTAAAATTGGCAGAAATATGAGTGATTCCCGCGAAGGTACGACTGATACCTGAAACAACACCATGAACAACAGCGTCAGCTTTTTAATGGCTGCTGCTCGAGGATCTAATTGATATTCTTGCGGAGCCGTTAGCAGATTTGGAGGACAAAGGTAAAACGTTCCTCCACAGAGCCGTATAAATTCATAGCAGCACCTCACTGTTATTGCAGGAAGAGTTGGAGTCGTAACACGCTTTATAGAGCTAAAAGCCTGCTCCTGAAACCTGAAGAGTGTGAAGCGAACTCACTGGAGGTGAAATCTCAGCATATGGTGCTATGGTTATCAAACTACTAATAGCTCATGGGACATCCTCCGACTCCTGACTGAAGACGCACGATTCTGAGGGACGATAACACATATTTAAACAGTTATGTGACTTATTTTGTTGGAAAATTGGTATGAAAATCAAAACTAAACAAGCAGAAGGCTATGAGGGTATCCTGAAGGTGATGTCTTTGTTGGCTTCCTGGTGGGACTAATGCTTTCATAATCAGCAGAGTTTAGACACAATCTTCTCTGATAGCTTCTCTGACATCGCCAAAACTGGAAGGCAGCAAAAGAAGCTAAAATACAACATTAACACATTATCACCATATTAAGTTGTTGATGGCAACATGTTATTGTTTCCACATCCAGCTGAAACGCAGCAACATTAACAATCATTTTACGTTTATGAACATGTAGGTAATGGAAGTGCAGTATTTAAGTCCTGTTTTGGTCTCCTCCATCTCCTGAGAGAAATATCTTCCAGCAGCTGGCCGCTAATTTTGGTGTGGATTTATCTGAGGTTTTCTGAAGAAAAAAATTAAAAATAAAGTATGTTGGTGAGAGCTAATTGAACTATGACGTTGAGGGTCGCAAAACCAAAACAATGAGCTAAAAGATGCTAAAACGCTCAGAGGAACTGGTGATAATTCTGAGATCTTTCCACATTAGTCATTTGATCCATTGATAATATAAAATTATAGAGCATCAAAGCTTTAAATGATCAAATTATGAATTCATTTATTTATTCTTTGCACGTTCTGAAAGTATTTTCACCTACAAAACCAAATTTTTTCTTTTATTTTAATATTGATTGTCTTTTTAAATGTATTTTACTGTAATCAGGTGAAAGCCAACACTTCTACACAGTCATAACAGTATATTCATGCTCAATCTGTATGACCCCTTACGGAGGAGTGATGCTCCGCATTGATTCGACAACTTGAGTAACATTTTCCTTTATTAATATAAAATCTGTAAAAACTAAACCAGACACATATAAAAATTTTAATTTGTGATGAGTACATACTGTAGATTTTTTAAAATATTAAGAGGATAACCTGTAATTCATCCCTGATGCAGGCGGTTGATTGGTGACACATTTCTAGAATCAATGGGAGTCAACAGAGCGAGCAGAGAGCCATTTGATCACACAGTGCTGAATACAAAGACGTCCCATATCAATAACCAGAAGCAGACCAGTGAGAATACTGCTCAGATGGACCAGATGCTCCCCGTTCTCCCCACCTGGTGAGAGCAGACGACAGGACACCGCTGTCCTCTGTCCCCCCCCTGGCTGGACTGAGTCTGTGTCCTTTGATCTGCAGATGCTGCGATGTCCCGCCGCAACTAACCAGCCAAGTCAAACACCTGAGTTCTTCCCTCTTTCTGTGGCTGAGTGGCGAAAATCAGCTCATCCTGTTTTGATTTGGTTATAATCCTCCAGACTTTTAGAAATAATTAACAAAGCTGTGGAGAGACGACACACCAGACCACAACAATGGTTTACAGCATATATTAGCATCTAAAGAAAAAAGCAAACATAAGAAAATGAAAATAAAAAAGACTTCTATTCAATTAAATGCAGTATTCCCAAATCACCATAAAAGGATTCAGTACTATGATCATCTTGTGTTTGCAATTTTAGGAAATGATAAACAATCCTCAGTCTCATGTTCCATGTGCAACATCACCAAATGAGAATAACTAACCTCCAGCTATCAGCCTGACTCGCCATTTAAAAATGTTCGACTTCACATTTTGGCTTAATTGCTTCATTTACTGTAAAGGAGCGAGATGAGAGGATCAATATCGATCTACTGTCTGTGCACCGAGTGCAGGGCTGCAGTCAGGATGTGGTCTGCGCTCTGTGCTCACCTTAAATCTTTTAGATCACAACTAGTGTGGGAGCCAATCACCATCCGGTAAACACAACCTGAAACCTCCAGCACACATGTAGTGAGAGTTCTTGTGTCCCAGAAACACAATCTTAATTGAATCGTAGTTAAATGGTTTCTTTTATTGCCTGTTTTGATTGTGTTTGTTGTTGATGTACGAGCGTGAGTCTGCACAGCGTGTTTTATTTTGGAAATTTACCAGATTCTCTTCACTTTGTTTGTTTCACTTCCTGTCAGGCTCGATCTGCTCTGCGCAGACTGACGCGTCGCCCGTCAAAAACAGACTCGGTGTGTATTCTTCATGGAGCGGAGCTAAGAGAGGCGACGCAGTCATTGATCAGAGCGATTCAAATGATCGGCTCCATCATGTGCGTCGCGAAGGGAACACGGATGTTAGCGGCGAGAGAAGTTTAGGGGTTAGTGTTAGAATAATAAGCATATTTTACTCCACAGACTCGGCTGTCCTTCGTCTGTGGAAAACTGGCCAAATGCAGACAACATGTCAACATGAGCGCTTCTGACGGTGACAGACACCAACAGTCGGCTCTTTGTGAAAATCTTGTTCTTAGTCTTGTTGGAACAGTCTGTTGTTGTGGTGCTTGGGTTATGGATAATGATAAGCAAGCGTTGGCATGGTTTTGTGAGCATAAAGCTGGAGAATCAAGCTGCACCCTGGAGCCTGGGTACCAACAACCTTGCTGGAAAGATCTGGAGACACAGTGGAAAGGTGCTGGTGCGAGTGTATTCCTTATGCATTAAACTTCTAAGCTTATCCTTGGGAGACCAGCTGTGAAATGTGCAAATCATATGTAGTGTTAATAAGCGAGCTCTTCCTCAAACCCTGTGTGTGTGTGTGTGTTAACATGCCGCTAAAATTCAGTCCACTGCCTTTGTTGCTAATTACCACCTCTGTTCTCCAATCTTATCTGATTAGAATTCAGTTTTCCCGTCTTTGTCTTTCTCTGCTTCTTCCTCCCCTCCAGAGGAGACAGTCAGAAGGCATGGCTGCTGATAATTCAAGCCGTGCTGGTTTATCTGAATGCAGGAAAAGGCTGACAGCCGTGCACTTCATCATGGATTCATATCACATACAGCCGGCCATGCATGCAAAATATGACTCTGTAATGAAGCAGACGGCGAGAATTGTGCTTTGTAAATGTCACATTTTCTTCGTATCAGCAACTTTTGCATTTTTTTTCTTCTTTTTTTCATTTCGCACACTTTTCTTTGAGGTTGAGGTCGTACGATGAGTGCAACAGTAGAGCTTTTCCAGCTGTCCATCCACAATATATCACATCTACCTGATCGTCCCTCGTCTTCATTCTTTTAAAATACTTCAAACAGGAGATCCTTCAAGAGGCATCTCACTCACACACACACACACTACCCTTCCTTCGTCCCTCAGCAAACATAACCTCGTTCTACATGGTTTCCAATGGCAACCGCTGCTAACAGCTACTTCATAGACAAAAAAAAATGGGCAAAAATAATGAAAAAAATAGCACAACAGTTGAGAATAAATGTTCGGTAGAAGCAGCCTGTGTCTCTAAATGGAGTCTGAAGTGGCAGCAGGCGAGCAAACAGGCTCGCTGGTAGATGTGTCTAAATGAGTCAGATATGGGGTCTTGGATGGAGACACAGCATTCTGCTGTGTGACTGTTTGGGTATCACAGTGCACAACATGAGCCCAGCACCACCGCGACATCACTTCACTCTGTACATGTACATGTAGAAACAACTAACCCTTATCTACTCTTAATATTCTATAGTTGCACAGTATGGCCTAACAATCCGATCAAAACGTGTGTCTATGGACGATTAATCCTTAATTAGTGTTTCAGAGAGGAGGGGGAGTGTATTTTTTTGGTTTTGCACCACTCGAATCTGGACGAAAAAAAACATCTATCACACAATATTGCATCCTACCTATTTTACCAAAGACATGAAAAACATCAGAGCCATAATGATTTCAATATATCTGATAAAAATTTAAAACAAGAAGAACGTTTTGGGGTTTATTATATAACCATTAATAATATTACAAACATCTCACGCTGTCCTCACAGCCGTATCATAAAAAAAATCCTCATTTACTATCTAATTCTAACATTAATTCAACATTAACTAACTAGTCTTTGCATTCAGAGCAGTGGTGGGAAGCAGGCGGTTCTCGTAACAAGGTCATGGTCCCCCATAAGAAATATACACATACATGGCCTGCACAATGGGGTTAAAAAAATTAATTAGCTGAATTCAAAACAAAGTTCCAGTTTATTACAACTTACCCTTTATTTCATTACTTTTGTTGCTTTGGCCATAAGGAGACAAACAGACAGATTGTCAACAAGCCAAAAGTTCCCTTGGAGACACTAACACAGTGAAGTAATCCCATCTGTGATGCTGATATTTCAACCTTATTGGACACGAAAACTCCGTAAAAATGACTGAGACGCTGCCTTATTTTTCTCTTTTGAAGAGTTTGGCTGACCTCGGCCCCGGTTGGGGCCTCCCATGCGTTACCAGCTAAGTGACCAGAAGGTTCCCAGCTTCTGAAGCCATTACAACAATTGTCAAAGACCATCTGGATGAAAAAATATTCCATTTGGTGAATGATATAAAGAGATTTTAATGCGTTTCCCTCGATGCTCTTATGCAAACAAAGATGGTACCCAGAAAAGACATATGTCCATGATTTGAACAATTATTTTCCTCTGTTTGTCTTTATAGATGTTACTTTGTGTTATTTCATATTTAATTCAAAACATGCTTGTATGTTTCTACTGTTGCCCCTGGAGAAATGGCTTAAAATCTTTTTTTCTTCTTTCTGCGTGGGGGATGTGGGGGATTTAGGTCACTTGATAACACCTTAGCCAGTTCCACCTGGTGAGAAATGATCCTTTTAAAGTTATTTCAGGTCCCTGCTTGTCTTTTCCCTGTTAGCATAAAAACTGCTTGTAGGATCCTGACGGTATTTTTATTGCTACTTGCCGATAGATATACTGAACACGTTTCAGAACTAAAACAAACGCTGTGCTCTCTTGAGATTATGAAAGTGATTTATAT
The DNA here is from genome assembly GCF_017976325.1 of Chelmon rostratus. Lineage (NCBI taxonomy): Eukaryota > Metazoa > Chordata > Actinopteri > Chaetodontiformes > Chaetodontidae > Chelmon > Chelmon rostratus. The sequence goes on along the minus strand of NC_055670.1, from coordinate 24,231,277 downwards.
GTCCAGAAAAAGAAACAAGCCTCCAGGGACCTTTATCCACTGTGAGAACGTCTACGATAGATCTCTGTGGACTCTTCGGCCTGACGATTCATACTCAAATTTGAAAAAAAAAAACCCCAGAAAACTAGAGAACTGAACAAAGTTGAAGCAAAGGGCTGTATCCTACTGGAAGCAGTGGATGATCCAGCTGATTGCTTTGAAATACAGTGCAGCAAGTGAACACAAGCTGTTAATACAAAGATAAATGGATACTGACTAAGTCAAGGTGAGAGTTTGGAGAGAGAACTTGAAATTACAGGATTTATCAAAACATTTCTTGAGGTTAAAAGCACCAGACCCCTCTTATCCACTGCTGTTAGACACTCCACTCTTCTGGCACAAACATACCCAACGAGCCTTTGTAGTTTCTATCTTTGCAGTTCTAACCTCTGCAACCTGCGTCGACTGACAGTCCACCAAGTCTTTTATCTGATTGTCTCAAGTCTGAATGATGCCACGTCCAATATCTGCTGCTTTGACTAAATTCGCATTTTTTTTTCCCTGCAAAATAACGAAGCTTGAGACCACATGCCAGTGAGAATCTCAGAGACGCTTGTTTCCTGCAGGGATCTAATCAGGAGGCAGCATCAGTGGTTCATCGCTCTCCCTCTACTCAGCGCGACAACAGATGTGCAGGAAGTTCACACCAGAGTAATTATGCCTTCTTTGTGTGTATTCAGCATGTCCTCATGCTATTTGTGTTGAAACATGCATCTGCCCCGCTTCACCCCTTGGCACTTTACCTGCAGCTTCCAGTCGAGCTCCTGCCAAAACCAGTGAAGAAGAGTGGTGATGAAGTGCAGGCATACATGATCAGTCACAGCTATTTGTGTGGTGGAGGTAATTAAACAAAGACAAGATAGATGGAGGTCACACCTGCAGAATAAGCCTGCCGTATATGCTGTCATTGCTGATGCAGTGATAATTAGAAACTAGGCATGTAAATCTGCAGAATTAATTGAGTTTTGCCTTTTACTTTGTGGAGCCCTGTTTGATATTTTTTTCCCCCTTTGTCGTCTACTTGCACAACGTAATAAAGCAACATCGTCTCCTAGAAACTGCTTTTATAAACTACTAAATACTTTTACATAATAAGCTTTGGAAACATGATTGTGCACTGCCAGTGTAACTATATTCCCAATTAGCTTAGCTTCCTGAGTAGCTTGTTGTGTAGCTGTTGTGTTGCTGCAGCTTAGCATGTAGCTTCTCTAGCAGTAACCCAACACACTACAGTTTGGTGCAGGTAACACAAAGTGAGTTTTTTGTTGAACACACTGCCTGCTACAGCTGGAAACCAGGCTAATAGTGAATAGTAATAGTAAAAACACTATTTATATAGCACACAAACTGGTAGCACAGCATCAGGGTTCAGTATCTTGCTCGAGGATACTCGACATGTAGACTGCCGAGGCCAGGGATCGAACCAATGAGGTGATAAGGGGACGACAGCTCTACCTCCTGAGCCTCCAGAGCTGCTTCAACGTGAACAGTCAGACAAATAAAAACAATGAGATGAAAGATCTAAAACGCTCCATGAGAGATGTGAGAAAATGTGAATCATGCAAGTTGTCACAAGTGGAAATTTTAGGAAGAGATTCAGAACGTCGACTTATTAGACATCTTCATTGAGAAAACAATTATGCTGGTTTAAATCTAATTTTTAGGAGCGGGAAAGTTGTCCGACTAAATTCAGCTTCATGTTTCAGTGACGGGAGAAACTGTTTGTCTAGCAGAATATTAATTATCAGGGCTAAAAGTGCAGAAACACACCAGAAAATCTGGTGTTCGACTTGTCATTCAGCACTGTTTACTCCTTTCACATCTGCTCCCTCGTGTATGTAGATGGAAAGTTTTGCAGGAAGTGCTGAAATGACATTGTTTTGACATTGCGTTTTTCCAGGTGACATCTCTGCCAAACCCCGGAGGCTAGAGATTTATGCCTACAGTGACTGCAGAGAGGACAATGATGGCTTCCACTGTGTTGTTTTATGATTCCAAGACCCCGAATATCCCAGACCTCTCCACGTTCAATGTGTCACTCCTCCGACGTTGACGACGTCTCCGTTCCTCGGAGTCTCGCTGTGCTCGGCGCCACTTTCTGGGACCAAGGCGGCGTGATGTGCCGAGATGTGTCAGCACGTGTCTCCATGTACAGACGAGTTGTACGACAACAAATGCAGAATATCTGCGAGCCGATGCACACACACCAAGCGTGAAGTGCACAAAGGAGCATGTGAGTGAGCGTTAGACGACACTAAAACTGCTCTTTCATGTGCTCTCGCTGGGACATTCTTTTGAGTCAATTTGTACATGCAGATCTACTTTTCCTCATTAGGTTGGATTTTGTCACTTCAAACCCGGGAAGATGAATCGTTCCATCTGCTGCGCGGGGACGAGAATTTCATTTCACATGGCGCCGTGCTTTCGTTCTCACACGCAAAACAACACAAATTCGCTGCCCCTCCATCTGTAAATTGCCAATAGGAGCTCAGTCACTCGCTCCCATATGCTGCACGGTGAGCTTTACAACAAAAAAATAACAGCAAAATGATAAACCTCTGAGGGATTGCAGCAGACTCAGCAGACATGAGTGAGCAAGAGTGACGCTCCCTCAAGCTGTCTGCCATCCATCAGTGGCTCGGTGACATCCTCGCAGCCCGCGCCGCTTCATGTTTTCCCTACAGCTGATGAGCGGCGACGGCGGGAAGCGTGAAATGCACTAGACTTCTTCGTCACTCGGCGGACAGCGATCTGTCTCCGCACAGACACGCCAGTTAATTCTGGGATGGTGGGATAAGATATGGAAGGGAGGGGGATGGGAGGTGAGCAGAGGTGAGGTATGATATCATCCTCTCAGAGTTGCCTTTTACAGATGACATGCTATTCCACTTCACCTGACAGTACGCCGGCTGCTGCTAAATGCCTTCCCTTCCTGACCTGCTTTTTCTTTCATTTAGCCCCCGTCTTACGATTTTCAAGTGGCTTTCTTTGCCTTTCCTCTCTCCTTCCATTTCATGTGTGACAATGCATCCTCCATTAAGTCTTTATAGGTTGATGGAAATGTCATAAGGGCGTTGAGACAGCCATACATCACCCTATTCACTCCCTCCTTCTGCTGAGCTTTCATTTTCCTTTTCTCTCTTCCCCCACTCTGTCACAATGCAGAGGCAGATCACTGTCTGCTCAGAATCACCACATTACCCGACCGCATATAACAGAGCCACCCCCATCCCGCCTCATTAATGCATACATCTTCAGATATGAAACTGCCATAATCTATACTCACCACAAAAGCACAGCTGCTCCGGGCCTGCATGTAAGTGAAGGATTTCCACTCTGACGCAGCTCTGCTTTCTGCTCAGATCCACATGCCTTGAGGGAGCTCCAGGCTGCCGTAGGTGTATCAGTCCTAATGCAGCACTAGCGCACATCAGCTGCGGGGATTTTATGGAGATCTGCTTATTTTGGAGCGATTTTGATAACCGGGAAGAATAAGCTATTTTCCCATTTCCTGTAACTGCAGCGCAGTCACCTTGGAGGCTGTTGAGGTGTGGGTGTAATAGGAAAAGGAACAGTGCCGGGTGGTAAAATGAGTGTGTGTTAGCCACGCAGAGCACCTGCTGGTTCCCTGTTCTCCACCCTGTCCCCTTATCACATTACAGCTCGGATAGATGGTACCCAGCCCCAGAGGTAAGGGATTAATTTGTTTAAAGCTCCGCAGACTGCTTTGACTGACCTTGGTTGGGCAGAGAGAGAGAGAAAAAAGATTTTTCTCTCTCGTTCCTGCCCTGCACTCTCGCCTGGAGGGAGAGGGAAAAGATTAGGTGAGAGAGGCCATATCTCTCCTTTCAGAAACTAAAATCACAAAGTGATGCAGCCACTGGGCTGTGTCAAACAATACGTCCTGTTTGCATAACTAGCATGCTAAGCTCATGATTTCACCATGGACAAACCCCAGCCAGAGTCACGCTCTTTATATCTTTAATTTGCTTCCTTAAGACGACAGTTTCACATACGGGGGGTGACATTCACAATTCATCCATCTCCACTGGAACAGACACGTGTCCACACCCAAACGTGTGTGTGTGTGTCTGAAAGGTAATATAAGTGTGTGTGTGTTCTTGTATTTCAACACTTATTGGAAATCATAGTTTTGACAGCAGCTGTCACCCCCCCTCTGAACTCTCTGCTGTATTCAACATGACATCATGTCTGCTGCATGTTTTATCAGTTACAGGTGGGAATCAGAAAAAAAAAAAAAAAAAAAACTTACAAGCAACACAAATTTAACCCAGAAATTCAAGTTGCATCCCTGCTAGCTGTGTTTCAACAGCAGGAAGAACGATATTTTGTTTCTGTTGGTAAATCCAATAAAATGACTAAAACCGTCAGTACTTTCAGACTCCTCTGCCTTGTGTGTCGCTCTCAACTTAAAGCATAAACCTTCAACATCTTAAAAATGCATTCATTAAAATAAATAAATAAATAACACTATTGTTTAGTAATTTCCTAAAACAGCTGGACATTGTAGTTTTTAGCAAACGATACAGGAGGAAAGAGTGCATTTCCTCTGGGACCAGTGTTGAACCAATCACACTTAAAGGCAGCAGACTCAAAGAGGCAGAGTCTTTTACCTCTGTGGGGAGAATCAGTGACACACAGGGAGGTGCAGATGCAGATGTCAAAGTGAGAATAGGAAAGGAAAGAACATCTGGCACATGGTGATGAAGAACAACAATAAGAATCTTTAACTCCAGAGCGAAAGCAGTGCTGCATTATGACAGCCAGACATGGAGAAAGACAAAGACCACAATCAATGAAGTCAGAGAATTATTAATATCCACAGACCAGAGAAGACCAGCAATAACAATCTGTGGATGAGGACACAACGTTTACCAGCAGCAGACGGAAGTGGAAGAACAAGATAGAGTCAAACACCTCCAGACATGCTTTGACATGGAACCCTGAAGGGACAGGATCTCCAGCAGACATCAAGAGACGGGAATACACCTGGTACCAGATAGAAAAGAAAGACAAAGACTGAGAACTCTGGATGTCTCCTCTGGACAGCCTGTACCTGTGTTTAGTACACATTCAGTGCTGTAGTAAGTTTATACAGTACCATAACATGTACGTATGAGCCCTTCATGGGTCAAATTTAACATTAGTCATGAGGTAAATGAGGTAAATGAGGCACAATCCAAACCACAGTGGATGAAGGAGAAGAAGTGTCACAACTCTGTTTCAGGCTCCAGCTGAGAAACTGCCAGAAGGATGCAGGTGCACGTTGCAGAGCATAAGTGTTGTATGAGAGCAACGGAGGGAGAATGTGAGATAAGTAGGTACTTTCAGAGGATGTCTACAAGACAGAGAGGGATTCAAATTTTCATCATTTTGGACCCTTCTGAAAATCTACCCAAAACACCACCCTGACAGGGGACCTGAGGTTAATTAGACCCGAGCAGAACCAAACTGAGACAGAGCATCAGTTATTGAGCAGCTGAGATCGAACAGAGCTGTGATTGTATAGCAGCAGAACTTCACGCCGCGTTCCTCTCTCACCTCGAGCTCAGAGCTGAGTCCACGTGGATCCACCTGCTTATTAGACTGTGACAGGTCTGATCAAAGCTCTAGAGTGGAGTGAAAAGGGACACAGAAGCACAGCAGGTAAAGTAAAAACCAATTTACTTGGTCTTTGTTCGGTAACAAAGTTGGTACAAGGGGAGCAGCAGCTCCGGCAAACAAGTCCAGTCCAAAGACCCCAAAACAGGCACAGATCATAAACAAGCAGGCAGGCTGGATAAAGACTGTAACTCCAAGGTTATGAGACATATAAGACAATATGGCAAAGAGGGAGCTGAGTGGCGAGGGGAATAAAGGGCAGGTGTGCAGCCAGGTGACTGAGGGTTGTTGAGAAAATGAAAAGTGAGGCGAGGTTCACCACTTTGTGAACACGTGACTGTATAAAGTTTATTACTACATACACTCAGGAACAGAGTGTTTTCTGGGATTCTGGGTTGGACAGAGCTCATGTGCCACCGCGTGGCTCGCTCGGGTTTTTAAGAAGAATAAGCTGGTATGAGGCTGTGGATTCACACACAACACACACTTCAAGTTTAAATTTAAGTGTGTGTTTCAGTATATAGGTTTTATGTTTAGGCAGGAGGATGTCAAACTGTATTTTCTTCCATTCACAGGTATAATAAAGCAGCCTCAGACAAGGAGTTAAGTCCAAACAATTGAATGTGACAAAGCTGCCACACTAAAAATTATTGTGCTCTCAAGTACAAAGATGCAGCTGAAATTCATTCTATAAGCTGACAAACACAAAGCTAAACTGAAAATATGGTCTGAATTACAGAGGAATAATATTTCTGAGGAAACATCCAAGTACATGAAGGTTTTCAACCTTTTCACACATGCACCATCATGCACAAAAACTCTCACACACACATTAAATTTCCATCACTCCTCCGCTGATTAGTCCCGTCACAGGCCCGCGAGATGAGCACGCTATTCAGAAGGTGTGGCTGTCAACATCAATAAGGGCCTTCCAGTGTGAGGGGCCATTAATACCAAAGTAGCCACTCCGCATGTTGTCAGATATGAATAATGGTTTGCATAACAAATCATTTCGCTGTCTGACAGATATTCCAGCGTCTGGACGGGCGGAGGCTCCAGTTGCAGCACTTTGCTCCCATCAGCAGCCCCGCCGCTTGATCAAAGCTGAAGTTGAGGACCCGAGGACGGTGAATTGGCAAAACAGATTTTTCCACGCGTATGACACCTTGTTCTGTGGCCACAGAGAAGATAATACAGGAAAAGGTTACGCACTACGGTGACGGAATGAATCACCAGCAGTCATAAATAGTTAGTGTCCTGCAGCTGGGATATAATGATGTTTTCTAATCATCCCCGGAGGTCGCTGCACCTCATCTCTCACTGATGACATCTTTGTGGCAAATGCAATTTGACCAGAAAACAACAATCTGTATCTTCTGTCAGCGAGGAACTTTGTGCATCAATCTTGCCACAGAACACTGGCGGTTTATCTGCCCTCATAAACAAGACAGTCAGGACAACATCTGGACCATTTCTAACCTTTCCAAATGAAATGGTATGCCCTGATATTCCTGCCGCTGTGCAATGAATCTACAATGACTAATGAAGGAACATAAACCCAAATATGTGACTGCACACGATTCATTTTGCAGCTCTCGTTTGAACACGCTGACAATGTCTTTCTGTCTGTGCGGCTGGTCGAGTCGGTGTCTCGGCATGTGGTCAACAGTTTTGGGAGACAGCAGTGTGCAATGTAAGGACAGGACAGCTGACACCTGCTGAATGGAGAGAGAGCCGGCAGAGAAACGGAGGCGCAGTCACAGAGAAACCAGGTTATACGCTGCATTGCCTGGCCTGTACTGTAACCGTCCAGGATGCCGATGAAATGGGTCACTGGTGGCCTGAGTGTCTGGAAAGAATTCAAAATCTATTTGAAGTTTTGGTGCAGAGAGAAAATGCACAGGTGAATTTCAGCTGTACAGAGTCTATTTCACAAGTCAGTTCAATTTCATATTCATGCATTACTGGATTCATTTTGGAGCTATTGTAGTGAGGCGAGCTGATGTTTTCTCAACTTCTCCAGAAATTCACAGCCGGCTGAAATACGTGTATTTTTAATGGAATGAACAGGCTGTGAATGTTTCTAGCGTTAATCGCTGATCAGCTGCCTTAACTCACAAACAATAACACTTTTAATTAGCTTAACACAGCCATCAGTGATTATTAATTTCGCTCCAATGGTTGCCTCCATTGTTGGCTGGGAACAATGCATTTAAATCCTCTAAAGCAACACAGCACAACAGCAACAGGCAATTCTTCCCCGAATCATTCAGGATGAAGATGGTTTGATGCTCTCTGTCAAAATACGCTTAACTCGGAAAAAGTTTTTAAAACAAAATTATAATTGTGGTCACAGTTGTTGGGAAATGATCAAAAGGGTAAAATAGCTAAAGGCACTAACTTTCACACACCAGCCTTACTGTAAGTAATGAATGCACGGAATGAATAAAACTGAACCAATAAGATCAAAACATCGCTGTTCTACCAAACTGAAGTCTGTCGATGGATTGGCATGAAATTTTGTTTCATTCATGATTCCCTGAGGATGAATCATATTTGTCCTTACGGTGCCACGATGAGGTTTATATTTTCAGGTTTTAGTGAAATATCCCAACTACAGGATGCAAGAAATCTGATAAACATTCAAAACCCTTGTCAGGATGAAGTGTGATAACTTTGGTGATGACTTTTCATCAAGTGCAGTTATCAATGGCATGATGGCACGTGAGCACGTTAGCATGCACACGCTAGCATTTAGCTCAAAGCACTGCCGTGTCCGTGGTAAGCACAGCCACACAGAGCTGCTGGCGTGGCTTTAAATCTTGTTGGTCTGAAACTGTGCTCAGACCAGCTCTTAATGCTAGCACAAACACAATGTTTTCTGTTGGCAGAAGTGCACACAAAACATCGATCATGTATTTTGAAAAGTGCCTCTTTTCTCTTTGCTGCACTGTCAGCACTGCTTGTAGAATCTAGGTTCTTTACTGTCAGTAGACAAAATGCGTATAGTCATCATACAGCATCAGGGATTATACCTGCGTTCCACCAACAGTCTAATTTAAAGAGGCGATGTGCCACAGCACCTGTAACTTCATAAATGATTCCAGCCTTCCAGCCTTCTGTGCCTTTCTACACAGCAGACTGATATCACACAGTAAAATACAGCAGCTACGTTTATTCAGGATGAATCCGTCTGTCCGGCTGGAACATTATTAGATTTAGTAAAAGCACAAATGAATTCTTTTGAAGAATATTTTCTGTTTAACTGGTTTGGATTCATACGTTCATAAATAAAGTCAATTACTAACTGAACTCACCCTCTGATCACTCAAGTACAAACAAAATAAGTAACCAGACTAATAATGGAAACAAGCTATACTGTACAATTATCAGGAAGCAATAAAAAGTATTCAGATCTTTACTTAAGTGAAAGTGCCAATAAAAGAGCTTAAAAATACAACTACATCAGTGAATATACAGAGTATTATCACAAGATTTTGCATTTTATTGTTGTGGCTGGTCGAGATTCGGTAGTTTAATCAAGCAGTTCCCAAACTAGGGGTCGGGGCCCTTCAAGGGTCACAAGATCAATCTGAGGAGATGTTTAATATTCATGTTAATTCATATTCATTTTAAAAAAATGATTTCTTTAACCTCTGAGGAGGAGGTGAAATATTTATAATATTTCACAAAAAACAGTTATTCAAATAAAATGATCTGAGAAATTTCCTTAACAACTCAAAGACATCTGAGCTGTCACAAGTGATGCTTCGAAAACAACCGGACAGCAGGACAGTCGAGACATTTTCTATATGAAAAGAATGATCTGTGAGTTACGAGGTCAAAGTTTCCACAACCTTCAATTAAAAAGACTTGCTCTCATCACTACAACATCGCCGGGCCTTCAGGATATCGAGGCTGAGGTGGAAGGTTATGAAATTCTTTCTCGCAGCGGGTTTGCAGAGGTTTCATTCTGCACCAGCGTGTCAGCAAATGTCACAGTCATATTCTCCCTGCACTCTCTCAGCCTTCAGCCATCCTCCCTCTGCTGCAGAGTATGTCTGTCCTGACATTTACGAAATTGGCCTCTGTGAGGTTAAACTCCTGCAACAAAAGTTTCAAAAGTGGAATGAACTCTGGCACTCCCCCCTCATGTACCTGGATGCGAGAAGAGATCAAAACGTGCCTAGAATGACTCTGCGTCCGTCAGGCGCAGATTTGTTCGTCTTCAGCTTCCTGTTGTGGGCCTGAGACGATCGAATGGGAAGATTTTGTTTCTGTGCGGTTGCATCAGCTCGACTCTAATGAGACGGCGAGAGGTGTTCAGGTGCAGGCAGGCCAGTGAACTGATATTGAAGTCCTCATCAGACCTGGGAGTCAGGAGTCGCTGACTTGGAGGCTTTTTGTTGGTCTGTATTGCTGAAGCACCGTTATTGCATTTCCCTCTGTAAGCCATATGGGTGGGCAGCAGCCCCCACACCCTTCCCCCCTCTCTCTCTCTCTCATTCTCAAGGTGTCAGTTGAGCTTACTCCTTCTTCCTCAGCTGGTTGATGAGATCGCAGGTACTCCCACTGCAGCTGATGTAGCAACATGGACCGAGGACTGAGGGGGGAGCATGTCAGAGATCGTTTTGACTGGCAGGGAGATTTGGTTATATTACTGGAAGATGGAAGGAAGGAAGGTGGTCAATTTAAAAATCCCAATTCTTTCATTTTTCCTGCTTACATCTGCAAAAGTTTCTGGGGTTTTTTAGCGGAAATGACAGCAGGAAGGAAAGGCAGGATGAGGGGATGTAACATGAATTTTCAGCATTCGAGATTGGTCTGCATGGCTTGATGCTGCAATTGTGTAATTACAGATACCAAAACATTCCTGAAAATTGTAAAAAATGTAAAAACATAACACAGATAGTTCACCTTTTCCTCTTTGGGACAGAGCGTAATATATTTATCCATTGAATGCATGATCCAACTTCTGTCATTAAATGCAAATTCTGAGTTTAGGTACCAGTTCAAGATCAGATGTGTCAGATTCTGTGGCTGCAGCTGTGCATTTCTTCTCATTTACAAACTGAGATACTCATTAAGAAACACACTTGTACAAATTCTAAATGATTGTTTAGAAGGTTTATGCAGTTGTTTCCTTGCAGTGCGTCATCTTCATAACAACATCAAACCATCAAGCTAGACATGACGACCAACAGCTGTGGGATTACTGGTGTTGCTGATTTGGGATGCAGTGTCAGCACTAATTACCCACCATTAGGTGCTGGTGGCTTCTGGACAAACACTGTGGTGAGCTAACCTTGACCATGAAACTACTGCTAAAACTAACTCATCACTTCCTGCGTATTTTTTACAATAAGTATTTCATACAATACGTTGTCTGTCTATGTCTGAAATCAGTGATAATAGCTGTTCTGAACGGCCACACTTAAATCCAGCCGTCATAGAAAGAGAGTAGATGCAATATTGTTTGAAAATGGACATAGATTTCGGGACAGTCTCTCCTGAAAGGCATTCATAGTGTTGTTCAGACAGAACAGCTTTGTCAAGAATGAAAAAAAAGAGAGCTGAGGCAGGCTCCTTTCTCTCCTCTGCTCGGCTGGCCAATCGCAGCATGAAGCGGGTGTGAATGTCAGATCATCATTTTTGGAAAGTCACAGCCCTCCTCAATCCGATGTCAGAGAAGTGTGGGTCAAACACTTCTGATTGTGAACACTGGCAGCTGACGGCCACCAGGGCGCCTCATGAAACCAAATGTACTGACAGAAATCTCACCAGTTATTTTACAATTGATTAACACCATATCATTTTAGTAAAACTAGATTTGGGCTATTCAGGTGGTCGTCATGAAGGCGCAAGGTACCTGACGTTGCAAACTTGCTGGAGATGTCAGTTGCAGGTTGTTTTATGGGAAGTTGTCTGGTAAAGAGCTGTAGAAGCAAGTAATGCTTTACAAAGCCTTTTCCTTACTTGTGTTGTGGTCTGAGTGCATCAGGTCTGATCAATAAGGTCTGTATCTGCCTAACATTGGAGATGCTCCAAATGCAGGTTAAAGTAACAGCAGCAACAAGGCGAGGAGAGAAACTCAGGTTACTTTCTTCTTGACAACAGCTCAAACTCTTGGATCAGTCAACCGAGTGCTGCCAAGTCTGGATCTCTGAGATTGTAGTAGAGGAATAGAGCAAAAATGCAGTGACATGTTAAGAGTACGTGTTACCACTAAGTACAGTGCAGGAAATGAATGGTAAAATCAACTGTAAGGATTGGACCAGACTCAGAAGAATTCAGGAACGGTGGGAGCCAAGAGGACGGGTGACCACAGTGAAACAGAAACACAGGACACAGCCGTAGAGCTTGACTGGATATATGAACAGTAAATACGTGAAACAAGCAGGTGGGATGCAAGGTGAGTTCAAGTTGCAATGTCCATCTATTCACAGAGTCAATTAGAAAATAATAAACAAAACAAAAAAACAAAAAAAAACACAAATTGTGCACACACAAAAAAATAATAATAAAGGCCTGGGACTTTCACGATGTCTTTGTAAAAGTCACAGTTCTCAGTCCAGGTATGTGAAGCAAGGTACGTATGTTATCTGTCTCCGGAGCTGTATGTATGTATGTATGTGAGTGTACAGTTCAGTCCTGCCACACTTGACGTAGGCGTTCTTTAGTTCACAGCCTCTTTACTGCAGGCAACAGGTTCTTTATCTCGGGGGCTGGGCTCGCCATCCAGTACTAGAACCGGTTTTCTCTGGAATCTACCCTGATGGCTCTGAGATCGCCTCTGAAATCCTGGACCGTCTTGAGAAGACATCCAACTCAATTAAAAACCTGACCTATAAATAAGGTCAAAATAAAATTATCTTTATGCTAATTCTTATGTAGTCAGTAGTAAATCTTATGAAATCAACTTAATACTCCAGTTCACACACTTCTGTTGTCAAACTTTTTTGTGCATTAACAGAAAACATAAATAACAACACACACTTAGTCACTGACGTACCTTTAAAATACACTTATTTCCTTGTAAACTCTAAAAACTACCAGTGTTAACAGTGGAATTCTACTAACAAACTACATGTTAGCCAGCAGCTAAGATGCAGCACAAAAAGTGTATCAAGCAGAATAAAGAACAGCCTCTTTTATACACCAACGTGTCTGTTTATCAGCAGCGTTTCCTAAACACGGCTTAGTCATTAACACGTTTAAAATAATCAAATGGGATTTCAAATAGTGGTAATTAGCGTTGAAGCTAGCCGACTTTTCAACCGCTAATGTTTTTAGCATAAGTCAATGGAGTTTAACAACAGCAAAAATTAGCATCAAGGCTAGCGGACATTTTCGCTTGTTAGCTGCATGGTAGAAGCTGACTCAATTCACCAGTGCAATGAATTAGCACACTAGCTTGGAAAATTGCACCGGGCCTCAGTACACAGACTGGAACGGAAGTTCTTCCTCTTTTTATCCACACTTTGATTTTATATTGTCAACATAAAGTATGAATAAACACATGAAGCACAACATTAACTTGCTCAGCTGGTTTCTTACTGGTCTCAGCTGATTCTGGCGGGTTGACCTTTCACCTTCACTAACGTCATCTTTGCCAGGTTTATCAACATAACATTTTCCATCTAGGTCAAACTATTTACAAATATACAAAATTTTTTTGATGCTGGTTTGACTGCTCTGGGTTACAGACAGGTTCCAAGTTTACCATTGTTAGCTTTTTGTTAACGAGCATGCAGTCACGTTATGTCATGTTATTATGTTTAGATTTTTAGGATTTTGTCGTTTGCAGCTACAATACAGCTGACCACCAATGTTAGATGACCTTGCAATACAATGGGTATGCAGTGTGTGAACTACTATATGTTTAATCTTTCATGCACAATTTCTCAGGGCAATCTGAGTACAGGAAAAGAAAAATGATTTGTAAAAATGGAAGAGATTAAATTCTGCTAAACTAAAGGGGGAAAAAAAGATGGATAACCACCAGTGGGAATTAACAGTGGCCAGTGAAATAAATCGGAGAGGGAGTGTCATGGCTGGTGTCAGGAAATAGTCAGAGGGAGAAAGGAGTAATCTGATTGCAATAGGACATTACTCTCTGCCCGTGTCCTGGAGGAAGAGCAGAAAGCTGCTGTGTCCTCTCTTAAGTCCTCTTCCCATTAGGCCTCGCATCGTTTGGGAGATTAATAGAAGCTCACGCGTGAACACTGCCACATTTGTCAGCTGCCTCATCCGATAATATGTGGCTGCAGGCGTGCCTTCTCCTACCTCCACTTTAAAGAGACCTTAAAAGGTCACACAGGGAGATGCTGGGAAAGGAAAAGGCAGGAAAAAATCATATAATCTGCAAAAAGACATGAAATAAAGGTAGAAATTCTATTCTGAAAGTTAAATAGAGACAGAAGTGCTTTTGTTTGTTCGTCAGCAATCAAAAAAATCTGCAATGAAACGGCATTACCAGGATAATCGGTTTGTTCAAGGCAGACATCACTGCACTACACAGCCAAACCCCATCTGTCTCATCTGTGGCTTTATCTGCATTCATTAAGAAGTGCGCAGAGTTTGTTTGATCATGCCATTGTGCTTCAGCACATGCTGCATCACAACATTCCTTAGAGGGACAGAGAGCGAGAGAAGACATCCCAACAGATGTCGAAAGAAAGAAGAGACAGAGAGCAGATGAAAGTCTGAAAAACCACTGTGGGATTGCACCATAATTCATGCCAGTATTTATTTCTCTATGCACTGCTGATTTTGGGTATCATAGTGGATGTGGTGATGGCTGGTGGTGTTGGCTCTACCTCAGGAGGAGGACCGCGGCCATGTTTGTCCAGTCACGCTCACAAACGGACTGTTTGGCCAGCAGCCCCGGCCTTGTAGCTCTCCAACAAGTGTCCGCGCCAATTTTGCTCCTTCCTCCACCGACGCCACACCTCTGAAAAAACAACACGCTTGCTGAGACATTTAGAGACACCAGGGAAGTGGCACGAGGTCGGGCTGGGGTTGTTGTTTACCTCCGCCGCCGTGGTCGCAAAGACCCCGGTCGGTCCGCGGCGGCAGTCGGCGTCTGCCAGGGCCCCGGGAAACACAACAAGGCAGGAAGGAGAAATTTCCCATTAACTCTGGAAATTGGTACAAGCTGTGCCACCACACAATCCAATCACGTTTCTTATTTTACTGACCGCCCAGCCTGACACATGCTAGCAACTGAGGGGTACTTTGTTTTTAGATCCACCATTATCCATCCCCAGAACAGGTTTCAGCCAATTCCTTCCCCTTCCTCAACAGGTGTGACTAAAACAGACTGCTGTTATGTTACAAGAAACACGAGGTTGGGTACAATTTACCCTGTAATAAAGGAGGAAATAGAGGATGTGTTTGGGATGTTGACTATGCATACATTCATGTATTCAAACTGTAAACAGAAGAATGTATTCTTCATGTCGTTTGTGATAAAGATTTGATGTTTTACTTGAACTTTCTGTGAAGTTTGACATTCTGCTGATGGGAATGTGGTGACTTTTCCAGGGTCAAGGTTGAGTTTTCTGTTTGTTTCAACAATCAGGAGGTTAAGCTTAAAGATAACCCTGAACTTCTAAATATAACAGTACGTAACTACTTTATATATATGCAAGTAGAAATGTATATATGTGCATATACATCAATACCAAGTCTCTCCCTGTAGCCAGGATGCCTAGTTTACTGGAAGCGGGGGATATTAGCTGCACTGGCTCTGTCCAAGGTAAAAAAAAAAAAAAAAAAAACATACCTAGAATACACTTTGGACAGCGGTAGGCTAGCTGTGTGGCTCTGCCTCCAGTGCTGGCGCTAAGCTAAGCTAAGCTAAACACATTCTGACTTAAAATAACTAACACATATACATGAAATAGATGCGGTTCTTCTCATCTCTCAGAAAGAAAGCATGATATATTACCTATAAAAGTGCTGAATCAAACCATATATGACTCTTCATGACATGGCTCAAAGGATGGAGACAAAAGTTAGCTCAAGTCCATAAATCATACCGAGAACACCTGTCGAGCTGATGCAAGATGCAAAACCTTGGCTTCGTGTCCCTTGGCGCTACATAAACCTCATTACACTGTTTAAAATAATAAAGCATCTCAGAGGAGACACGCTTCATGCCAATTAAACCAAACACAATGAAACCTCCACCGAGCAGTACCAATAAAGCCTTTAATCCGAATCACTGGAGGGGAATGGCCCCGAAAAGGGTGACACCAGTATCTCGCTGTGTGCGTCTCCCTCTTACATGTTGATCCAGACTCTGAAAAGCTCAAAGATGTGTGTCTGCTGCAACTGCGATGAGCCGGTTGCTCAACTGAATGAAAAGAGATCAAAACGAGTCGACCTGGCCAACCGTCTGAGTCTGACTGTCTGCGGGAGGCGGCTTGTTTAATCTGGGCCTCCGTATGGCGGAGGAGCAGCACCATCTGCATTCATCAGGTTACAGAGTCCAGAGCAGCTGCCAGCATTGTCCGCCTACGTCTCCATAACAATCGCAAAAATTTGTTTTCCCTTTCACCTGAGCAAGACACGCTGCACTCTGCAACTTTTTCTCATTAAAATCATTTGCAGATGCCGGTTAACTCGTCCTCTGTGTAGACACGGTGTTGAGGTACGTACGCCATCGACGTCTCTGACAGGTGTTTCGATGACTGCTTGAACAAATGAGAGACGGGTTAGTGTGATGAGAAGAGAGGACTTCTCGCAAAGAGAATGATGCATTTACGCTAAATCCTGGAGCACTTTACCCCAGCTGCAGAGAGACCAGGCCTTTGTCTGGAACAGGCTTATACGAGGCTTATTCACATTAAAAGAGGGCATAATCCCTTCCTGACATGGCAGGCTTTTAATTTGAAATGTACGCAGGAAGTGTTTGGAAGAGCAGTAGAGCGGTGATGCTGACATGACTCTGGTGGAATTAGTGTTGGGGAAATGTCTATTACGTTGAATTTACCATTTGTGTTATTAAGTAAAGGTAATTTTCCCTGTATTTCATCAGCCTTTATTAGCAACCAGTCTTTATTTGCTGCCTTAGTTTCTTCTACATGTTTGTCTTATTTCTTGAGAGGCAAATCTCTGATGTTGACATGGCCTTAAAATACCGTCTTAACTTTTGCCTCCCTGTGTAATCTCCATCTAGATTTATGCTGTTGTAATTAACTAACCAACTGCATTCTCACGCAGTGGGAGGAGATGACTGAGACAAGAATGGGGTCATAGGCCAATGTTGTCACACCATAAAAGAACACTTCATTTGTATTTCCCCCTTAAATTACACTCTCTCAATTAATCCCATTCTTCTTGCCCTTGTGTGGTGCCACAGGCGGTGTGTGTGTCTGTGTGCGGGGTTTACATTCATGTTTATGCGTGTATGTCTACGTATCTATCTTGGTGCTTTAATTAAAAACCCATGAGAGCAAAGCCACAGCCATTAATCAGGGGTTCGTCTCCCACTGCAGAGGTGAGGGGAGCGATGCAGCGCAGGGCGACATCAGTTTCCTTCTGCAGGACTGGCAGGCTGATGAGGGAGTGGGGTCAAATAAACGCCACTGGAGATTAAAGAGGACATGAAGGTTGTGAGGCACAATATTCATTTGACTTGCATGACGGTGCTCATTGAGGTTGCAGGGCACGAATTTCACATTACTCAACAGGGATGTGTTATTGCTTGATGCTGCAAGCAGAAAAGCCATTAGAGGTTACATGATTTTCATACATTTTTGTACTGGAATCATACAAATGTGCACAATTTAAGAATAATTCCACTTCTTACAGTATGGGTCTTATTTTAATATCTTTGGTCAGTATTTCTACACAATGACTGAGCTGTTGGTCCTTCAGGGGAAAAGATGCCTGCACCAAGACCTGCAAATTACCATTAACATCATGAACTCTGATTTAAAATGTCTAAATTGGAATAGCTTTGAGACCCTGCACACCCACGCAGGCACCTTCAATTCCTCTGGCTGATTTGACCTTGAGCCAGGTGGAAGTCGGATGGAGTGAAGGTGGAGAAACCTCATGAAGAAACACACTGGCAGCACAGGACATATTTTAGTTTTGGGAGGCAGGTAACACATGTATGTAAACAATGTGTGAGCCATATAAAAACCACAGCAGCTGCCCCCCCCACACACACACACAGATTATAAAGTAAAAACAGAGGGCATGTGCGGTTTTTCCACAACTAAAAGTAAAAACATATACCCTTACACTCTATGCAACAAACGGTTGTTGTCATTTCTTCATCTCTTCAGAGAGTTGGTTGCACTCATCAGTGACCGACAGTACACCCCCGTATTTCTCCATCAGTGAGTCACTTGTATCAAGCACCACTAGGACGAGTTGAGGAGATGGCGGTGTGAATTCCAGCCCGGTACAACCCACTTCTCTTCAGTTGTGCTGTTATGAGTGTTGGTATCAAGCTAGCGTGTGACACAGGGTGGCCTCTATGTGTTGCGCTGCTATCCCATTGATCTGCCAAGGCGAACAGTAATTACCACTAATCCCAGTCAGAGGACAAGGCAATCTGTGTCATGTCTCTCCAGGGCCCCCACAGGCCATTATCTGTTGGTTCATTAAAGAGGAAGACAGTCCCAGCCTGACCCGATGCCTTGCTGAGTGTTGAGTGAAGTGACAGGACGCGGAGAGCTGAGCTAAGCATGAAACATCCACTGAGCTAAACCAGCTGTGACACGCAGTGCAGATGCAGCTAATGTGGAAGTCCCAGTCTTTACTCTTCTCCATTCCCAAAAAGAAACCACGTGGAAAAATCCAGCCGCCAGGCTAAAGAACAAGGGCAGTTTGGTGACTCAAGCTAGCTGTCTTACAAAGTGTGAATTTGATCCTACGATATAGCCTTTAATTATGGCATTTCAGCTGCATTAGAGCAGTGACGAAGCAGGCTGAATGCATTTGAAGACATCAAAGACAACAGCTCGGCTCATGCAGTCAGCCTGGCTCGGGTTTTTGTGCCATCGAGCTGCAAAACAATTGCCAACTTGAACATTCGTGTAAGCGGTGAGAGCAGAGTTGGAGCGAGCTGAGCTTAGACTGATTAACTGGCAGTAAGTGTTTCCCACTGTTGATGTAGTGGAAGTAAAGATTCAACCAATGCAAAGGTGTCATGAGGTGCCAAACGTGGGTGACGAGCAAATATAACCTCTGGTCTTTTCAAAACAAAAGAAGAAAAGATGCATTTTAATTTGACGTTAGAGCACAACTCTGCACCACCCAGCTAATGTGGGAGCCAGGGTGGGACTGACCTTCTGCTGAGGAGTTATTGATTGTTGCTTTCAGGTTGTCTTTGTGTAACTGCATCGTGAAAAAAGCAGAGAAGTGGCTGCTTGATAAAAGCTGATGTGTTATTTTCTACTTGTAGCACGTCGGCGTTCATGAAGTCGTCCGAGCTTTGGAAGCCTGTTCTGGTAATTCTGCCTTCAGTACTTTCTGAGTGTAAGATCGCACCTTTAATCTTCCAAACTACGAAGCCTCCCGCTGCCTTAAAGGGTTGGTTCATTAAAATTTAAAAACAGGTATTTTCTGTCTTCTTCTACCTCCAGTGCTTCACAGATAGTTTTGGTTTTATTGGTCCAGATTGGGAACATAGGGGGAACATAAAAATGTGTTTCCAGGTGTTTGGGAGTTCTACCAAAACTTTTATGAAGCATCCAGAGGGAGCTGTGTTAAATCTGATAAATGACGACATGTGGTGTCACAACAAGACGACAAGTCTGAAAGTGAGAAGAGTTAAAGACTGACTGACCAGACCTCTGCAGCTCGCTCCTCATCTCTGCTTGATGTAGCAGGTCCAGGCTACATTAGCTGCTACGAGCAGTGTTGCTGTCAAAATGCATTGTGGGTAATGTTTTTGGCAGATTTGGACAAGGATGACGAATGCATGGAATAAAAAAGACCATATTTGTTGTTCTGCTGCATCAAATATGAACCTTTTTTAATCTGTTTTAAGGTGCTAAATCGGTGGAGTACTCAACCGGGTAGGTAAAAGGCAATAAAAGTGAGCGGCGTGTCTTTTCCTGTTCTCCTGGATAATCTACTGAATAAACTGTGCTGTTTGCAGATTTGCAGATAAACTGCCCTTCCAATGAAATCAGGCTACTGCGAGGCCGTTATGAGGTGAGTAGCAACCCCACAGTTCCTGGAAAAACATGCTGCTGTTTAACATGTAGATGTAATTTTTCGTTTGTGCTGTGAGCACCACAAACAAAATTCCACTCACCTTAATTGCAACCCACCTGTTGTGTTCGCGTGAGTTTTCATGAGAATTCACTTGTCTGATGTGGTTGCGGTTCTGTGTCTGGTGGTAATGAGAACAATAACAACATGGCCGAAATGTTCGTCCAAAAAGCAGAGCATGCTTTCAGCGAAGCTTTGGGAGAGTTTCAAGTCACTGTTGACTTTTTCAGTAATTTATCAAAACCATTATCCTTTTCAAACCTTAACCAAGTGCTTCAGCCTAAACATTAAAATGTGAATCAAACTGTAGTTTAGCTGTAAGTGAGCTTTGATTTAAAAATACATTTAATAACATACGATGAATGCTTTGCAGAAACATTCAGCATGAAGATTTTGTGACTTTGCAGCCACATATTTTGTATTTTCTCCTCAGTATTTTGATGAAAATATAGTTTCAGGGACATTACGTCTCTTGCAGAACATTTTACTGTTCTAAATCAGTAGCACGGAAACACATTATCTGTGAAGGCCTTATTCATGCTCAGTCTATTATCTCTGTGAGGTAGCAAGCTGACCAACAGCAGCAAATGGAGCCAGTTAATACAAATACAACATTTCAAACCATAACAGGATATTTAACCTGACCAGGACAAATATGCTAAACCATCCAGAATATACAAACAGAATATCTCCAGTTTATTTCCAGAGGATTCTCCGTTCAGATTGGCTGTAATTGCACTACATTGACCAGGTGAGACACTTCAGTTCCACAGTGCCGTCTGAGAGGTGACACAGGCCTGAGGTCATCTATCATCTATCTCTGCAGACCAGCTCTGATTGAATGTTGACTATTTTTCCAGCTTTACAGAAAACATGTCATTGAAAGGGTCAACATGAATTTCATGAGGCTCCACCAAATTAAAAGTTTACTTGTTAAGGGTCGAGAGGTTTCTTTGTATTTATCTGTGTCTGATTTAAAAATGATCCTGTTACTGTGTGTTCCACTAGAGAAATAACTTATGAGACAATGATTAATTGGATAAAGTTTCCAGCAGGATAAAACAAATGTCTGGGAGGTGACTCCATCTCAGCATTCAGTTAAACATTTGATAGCCGTGCTCTTTGGTCACTTCCTGGATCTCCATCCCCCTGTGGCGGATCACTATCCTGGACTACGCAGCCTTACAGCAGCAAAGGGACGTCTGATGCAAACATTAACTGCCCTGATCCAGGGAAGGAAGCACTCGCTGTCCCCTTTAATAAGGTCACTCCCAAAATCTTTCCAAGAAAAAAAGAAGAAATCAAGTCAATCTGAAACAGTGTTGAAGGAAAAATGTAATCTGTTACTTTCTAACTGCTGAGGACCCGTTCTCACAGTGAACGAGCCTCCAACCCACAACAAAACCAGTCGACCTGAGGTACCGGTGGCTAACTAGCTGCTACGAAGACGCAACATTTAACCCTCGTATTGTCTTCCCATCTACTATGCACCTTTTGTCTTCCTGGGTCAAAATTGTAAAAAAAAAGCATAAAATAATCATTAAATTCTGTGTTGAACCTTTTTAGTCAACTTGTTTCCAACACATCAACATATATTTTACACTTATTTTTGTAATGTATGATATAATAGATGTAATTTGTAAAAAATTACACTTCATTTTTGATTAAAAAAAAACAGAAATTCTGATTATTTTGACTATGGTTATGATCTGAGGCACATAAATTGATGTATTATCACAGACTGGCACGTGTAAAAGTTTAGTCAGGACACTGTTTTGAAATAATGTAAAATTTTTTAATGGCAGCAAATAGTCACACCTGTTGTCCTCCCGGTGTGGTTTGACTGTTTATAAAGCATGAAGTATAAATGTGTGTGTGTGTGTGTGTGTGTGTGTGTGTGTGTGTGCGTGTGTGTGTGTGTGTGTGTGTGGGTTTATTGTACTGGAAAGCACAATAGTTCATTATACCACTTATTGTGGTCGGGTCAAATTTGACCACAGATGCTATAAATTTTAATAAAACACACATAATTCAAAGAATACAGTCATAATTAATTTTACTTGCAAAGAGCACAGTGTGGAACCATCCATGTCATTTTCAAGCAATTATATGAGAGAAAACCATAGTGATGATATGCAAATACTTGACAACGACAACAGGAGGGTTACACAACTCTGGACTTAATGACAATGACCAGTTCACAGGACTTAAATATCAGTAGTGCAAGTAAAAGGGATCAATATGATTGGGCCCATAGCAGTTATTTTAACTTAATCATTTGCCATGTATCATTATATCAGCAATTAATCATTTTGTCTATAAAATGTCAGGAAACAGATAAAATGAGCGTTATAATTCCCCACAGCACAAAGTGATGTATTCAAACAGGATACTCCGTTAATTTATTATAAATAACAAATAAAAGCAAAGCAGGCAGCAGAGCCATAGCTGCTAATCATAGAAACACGCTTGAATATGAAATATTAATACTAATGTCTTCTAACCTCACATGTTCAGTATATGAACTCCTAAAAATGACAAAACATCATGAATCTTGAGTTCATGTTTTTATTCCTTTGGAAAGGAGACTTTATAGAAAACGTAGCTGCTGTGTAGATGGTGGGGAAAGTTTCGCAGAACTCACGCGATGACGGGCAGAGCGGATGGTCACACTTGGACAAAGCAGATCAGGGATCAGTGCGATGCATCCTGCGTTGTTTACTTTGGTGGTCCAGGCAACAAAACACTTTGGTTCACATTAGAGAAGGATGGCGGTTGGGAGCAGATCTGGGAAAGATCATGGACATACAGTAACAGAAATAAACTCATGTCGCAGTAGAACTATTTTCATTATTGATGAATCTGCCGATCGTTTTCTCGATTAATCATTTGTATTACTTTGAAATGGAGAAATATGAATGTTTTTCAATTTCTACACGTTTCCTTTAGTTCAGCATCTTCAGATACAGGAAATTGAATTTAGAATATACTTATATAATAAAAATAACTAAATAAACAACAACATTTCTCTGGATGTGACAGGATTGCATTGTAATTCACATGATTCAAACTCAAAGTGGTTGCAGGGGAAGTTGTGGTTCTAGCTGTAGACGCATACTCACCCATATGGAAACACATTACATTAATCACATAAACATTACTGTTTAATACAGTAAGTTTTCATATCATGAGCTGCTGTGAAGGATAAACTTCACACAGTCAGTCAACCCGAGCAGCGCAGGGTCTCAGTCAGTGCACAGGTGCACGGGTCCGTCACCTAAAATGGTCCCACTGTACAACATGAACCAAAACACTAGTTCTGCATTCATTTAATTTCTGTTCCGCCTTACGAGCATATTCCCCGCAGGGGGTCCAGGCTGAATATTATGGAGGCACTGCCCCCCTTGACCCTCCTTAGCACCACCACTGTGTGTAATATATGTAAGTGAAATATAGAGCTAAAAATACGCCACTCAGAATAAACATTGCCCTAATTTGAGGACATTAATCCTCCATAAAAATGAATTTCCATGCAGTGTGGTCCAGCGAATAAGAAGCCGCAGATTCCAGCTCTCGCCTTTTACTGTCCTCAGCTGCTTGTTATTTCTTCAGTTTAGTTCTCGAGGTTTATTTATATAGTTCATCCCCTCCGTCTGACTCATGTTTCTACACCGACAGTCATTATGGAGGAGCCTTCCTGTAAAGCTCTGTGGTGGGGCTGTGCTGCCTGCTCTGTCTGCTCTGTATGTATTCTTAGGTAGCCAGGAAATTTACTTTAAAGCCGCTCGGAGAAATTCTTCTGATTCAAGTTTGAACTGAAGAAAGTGTTTATAAGATCTATTTGCTTGCTGTTATTGTGTAAACTCAATTACACTTGTGTTCATTCTGTTTAGATGAATTGGATACATGCAGTTTCGTTGAAATGACAATATTCTGCTTCAAGATTTATTTAATACACAAGTCCAAACAAATCAATACCTAAACTGGAGCGAGCCCTGAGGCTTTAATAGCCTCCAGGCTGTAATACGCCCAGTGTTTCTGCTAATGCTCAAGACATTTGTCAGTGCAACTCATACTTAGACTCAGACAGGACCCGTGTTTCCATCAATGGAGTTTTATGCATATTTTTAAGAATCATATTGGAAAAGGTTAATGGAAATGTCAAAATTTGAAAAAGCTTCCTCAATTTCACAAAAAGCTTTTTAGGCTAATTTGAGGTGATTTTTGCCTTTTTGAGTTAAGAGTTAAAGGACCAGTGTTGAAGACTTACTGGGATTTTTTTTGCAGAATATGAGCAGTCACGAGTTTTAACATTCATGTTTCTCTTCAAGATGATTTTTAGTAGAGTTTTTCAGGGCAGTGAGATCAATGAACAGAACTTTTACTGGTTATTTAATGCATAAATTGAGATTTGCACATCACTACTAGTTCTCTTGGAAATGTTAGTAATTACTAAATATTTACACCCTGTAGCTGCCAGCTGTAACTGTTGGAGAGCTGACTGACTGACAACATGCATGCTAGCTTGCTAAAGTATGACTGAGGAGAAGAGGAAATGACATGGAAAACAGTCAACACTTAATCACAAAGGTCATGTGTTATGGGAATATTTTACTGTGCATTTAATGAAAATGCTGCAAAAAGTAGACTAAATAACCAAATAGCTTTGCATAGAACTGCTACGTGTTTCTACATATGCTTACAGATACTTATCCCTCCATGAATGCAAATAAAGCAAAGTAATGTCTGTATTTATGAAGGATTTACAGTCAAGTGAAATATATCATGGAGCCTCTTAAAACTGTTCCATTTAGCAGTTATGTTACAGCTTGTTCTAGCACAGTGACTTCCTGTTCACATAGTTTATTGCTTTTGATTGGATGGAGCTTCAGAGGTTTTTCTTGCTGCAGCAGTGATTCTTGGATGAGGCATCTCTGCAGTTTGGACCAGTTAATCACCAGCAGTAATTATCAGAAACTGAGGGAGACAAACTTCCTCATGTATTTATGATATCGGGTACAATCGTGGTGCTTCACGTGCTTTTAAATAAAGTTGTATTCACTCTTGGGCACTAACCTCTCAAACTGCTGGAACTGCTGTGTTCCCACTGCAATAAAGCCTCCAAATGAACACTTACGTCGGAGTGCTTGGAGGAAAATTGACGATTTTGGACGTCTGCTTCAAGCCGTACTGTAAATTATACAGCTGGGATATAAGCAGAGGAATGGAAGGAAGGGGTGTGAATATCTACACTGGGGCCAGAATCCCAGAAGTGATGCCACTTGTCAGCCGAACGTCTACATTTTTGCCTCCAAAATAGACAGTTTCAGATATTCCCGAAAACCCATGACTTCCAAATATGTTCCGCCTGCCGCAGAGCAATTCCTGCAGCGGCCGGTGCACCGAACTGAAGGGAAAGTAATTATGATTTTGTTTTGGTCTCGCTAACTGATGTCATCACTGTACATCCACTGTGTATAAGTGGAGTCTAAACATATACAAGACGATGGGGCTGATCTGAAGAGGCAGGGATGGCAAAACTCCCATTAATCCAATTGTAAAGATGCCGAGTCTAAACATTTATTCCAGCGTAGCAGCGAGCTCTGACCTTGTGAATCTAGCAGCAAAAGCTAGCGTATCCAGAAAATATTAGCCATTACTCTCCTCCTTGGCCATTTCCTGTCCTGCCCCTGGCCGTTGCCCCCCCTCCGAGACACCCAGAGAGGGGAAAATAGATTCCAGTTTGGAGTGGGTTCAGGCCAAAACCACCGTGCCACTCAAAGCCAGGGCCGCTTGTGTCATTTTTCCACTGGGTTTCCGTGGTATATTTTGACAGGCCATTCCAGCTAAGCTTCGATAAATGGGGGGAGGCTCTTTTTTTTCCCCTCTTCCCTTTCTTTCCTTTCCATTTAGAAACATTAACATAACATAACATACTAACATTAAAGAGGAACCCATGCTGATTTATGTGGCTGGCTAAAGTCTTGTATAACAGATTTGTCGAGGCCACTAAAGTCGAAATGGCTTTAATTATTTCTCCCTTCTGACTGCTTGTGTTGCTGCAGCATTGCTGCAGTTTACCTTTTGCTGCTTCAGTAATTGATGGCCAGCGTTTGGCTCAGGGTGTCTCTATATTACTGTTGACTATGGAATTATGAGCAAATAAGTTTTGATCAGGATGGATGTCCACGACTCGTCCTTCCGCGAGTCTCCGAACACTTTCCTTTAAGTGGGGACTGTCTGAAGGACTTGTAAAAAGATCCTAACCACCTCTACGTTTCAAGGGTAAACAATCCTTCCCTCAGGCACTCTGGCACAAACTAAACACTTTAACACATTTTCTGCTTGATAAAACCTTGTTCAATTTCCTGTGCTTTGTACCCTTTAGATAGGCCTGACATGCCAGCTTTTCCCCATATTCTCTTGGACGTGAATTACAAAGAGCGGCGCAGCCAGTCGATCGGGCGCCTGCTCTGCCTCGTGAATGAATTTACTTCAATTAGAGGCTGCAGTCAAGCACAAGAGGACGGAGCGTGTCGTCTTTTATGAACATTTATTGTTACACAGTGTAATGACCATGCACGCTGTGACCCGGGCTAATGACACCATAGATTAACTCCAGTGGGTAGCCTTTAGGAAAGTCCAAAACTATTCCAAAGGTATTGATTTCGAGGCTTGCTGCGAAATTGAACTGTCAGGTGTTCCACTGGGCCCTGATATGATATTGATCCTGCCTGCTTAGCGACCAACAAAGAGTCTGGTTACCTGAAACAGCTCGGCCAGGACGCAACTGGGGATCCCTGCCCGCCTCATAACTGCTTATTGGAATTTTAAATAGAAACTTGATAAACTCCGGCTCTCTTGGGAATATGAGTGTTGCCGCGCTGCCTCAAGACTTTCTGCTCTCACTCAGACCATTAGCCATGCTTAGTGATGTGGATCCACTTCTCCATTAACCAGACAGCCTAATGCCAAAACGTACAGGGCTACCATTGACATTGTGCTTATGGCTTTGCCAGTGCACACGGGTTAAAGAGAACATTTGCAGCTCTTACCATCCTTGCTCGAGTTCCTCCTTGAACAACAGCAGTGGTGTGACAGTCGATGCAAGGTCACTACGCGAGAGAGAAAAAAGGAGGAAGGAACAAAGAAAGATGGAGGGCTGGCGAGGAAAAAACAGAGAGCGGCTTTATTTCTCTCTCCCCGTACTCTCAATTTTAATTAGGGCGTCCTCAGACGAGCCGAGTGGTGTCAGCGAGTGCATGGAAGCAATCAGCACCCCGCGTGGCGGGAGTCAAACGCCTTTGATCAGCTCGTGGAGACTGATCCACAGTGACTGCGAGAGGACCGGGGTGATCCCACCGGCCTCCGCATGCCAGCCAGGACAGCCGCCGCCGCGGTGGCAACCTGCGCCCCTCCTCGAGACGCTCACGCTGGGAAAATGTTAATGGCAGAGGACCGTCCCAATGTGCCGCTGTGGCTCCAGTGTTTTATCTGTCTCTGTGTGGCTGCGATTCATTCGACTCCTCGTGGAGCTCTAATCAGTCACACTGAGAGTGCTGTGATCAGTGTGAGAGCGAGCCTCCTCTCCATGGGGCTGAGCAATAAGAACAGGAAGTGATGGAGGAAAAACAGATCATTGGAGGGCTGCCCAACTCAATTTCTTTTTGTGAGTTTGTTGCATATTTATTTACATTTTTTCGTCTTTTTGATGGTTCACTTACAGCTCTTACTTTTTTAATGTTGTGGTGACAGTGAGAACAATAAGTGGACACAATAAGTCAAATATAAGAAAGCAGAATTCTTGAAACCAAGAATTTTTT
Source organism: Chelmon rostratus (assembly GCF_017976325.1). Classification (NCBI taxonomy): domain Eukaryota; kingdom Metazoa; phylum Chordata; class Actinopteri; order Chaetodontiformes; family Chaetodontidae; genus Chelmon; species Chelmon rostratus. Next base: position 24,203,552 of record NC_055670.1, on the reverse strand, counting down.
GTTCATATTTCACCCGTTCACTCATTCACTTAAAATATTTTAGGCTTTAAATGTTATTTTTGTGGTTTTGGACAATTATCGTCATTTTTAGCGTCATAGCAGCAGCTACCACATGCAAAGTCTCTTGCCAGCCATTGGCCACTGGCTGAGGTGCTGTTCAGAGAGAGAGAAGAACACTGAATCCCACCACTTCAGCAGAATAATGTTTTGATCCAGCATGTTTTATTCGTCATGAGAACTGTAACATTTCCCTTTTCTGTATGCATATTGCAAATTTTATGACATTGCTTGCTTCATTTCAACAATTTTCCACCGTTTTTTTTTTTTTTGTGATACAAGAAGAAACTGTTCCAAACTAAATATTCAAATGTACAATCTCTTACGAGTTAACTCTGCTGAGTTCTGTCCTTTTCCCATTTAACCTTACAAAAATATATATGCAAAGCCTCTACAGGTATTTATTTCTGTTTGACATCACCTAAGGCTACACATGCCTTAATCCTTAATGAAATGCTGTCTGGGGAATGCTGTGTGTGTGTGTGTGTGTGCGTGTGTGTGTGTGTGTGTTGTTAGACTGAATCACACTATGCTCCAGTGTCCGTGTGCTTGCGCTTGGGCTGGAAATGTGCCGGAACACACTTGATCCTGGAGTAAGAATTGGGAAGGAGCGGCCTTCCAGCTGAGATGTTTAAAATCTGGGAAATTTCAGTTGCTTTGTTTCGTTAAAGAAAACTGCATATGGAGCGCTTATATATGCATATATGTGTGTGTGTTTGTGTGTGCTGGGCAAGCAGCTGTAGCAAGTTTGACTTCAGCGACTTGACCAGGTTTCCATCCTCCAACCAAACTCAAGCATTTATTCACTGAATTGTACAAAATTTCTTATAATAAAGTATATTTTGCTACAAAAATAAGCGTTCAGTTATCAGATATATTTCATAATGAATAAATAATCAGGATTTGGATTGCACAAGTTAATTCTGTACATCTCCACTGAGTCGGCACACAGACTTTTTAATAACATGTATTTTCGCCCTGCATGTATTCAGATACATTATCAGTTTCACATGTTCCTGTGTGTTCGTCCACTCTGTTTTCTCCACCAGAGTAAAGTAAACACGATCAACAGGGTTTCTATCCCCTATCACACTGTGTTAGCATAATGCTGTTTTCTTTGTATTGTTCCTTGTTGTTTTCTCATCTTCTCCATCCTCTAATCTGCTGCGCCGCTCCTCCACTGACTCTGCAGCACGCTGTGTGTGGAGACAGGAAGTGTTCAGTAAGGTGCCTCCCCTGGCTCCCTCCACCCACCCACCACTCACTGAAATATGAGCCTGTGTCAACAGTGATGAAGTACGGCAGATGCATTGCATTCACTTTAAATAGAGTTCAAAGAATATGTTTGCATCCTGTGTCTGCATGACTGAGTTTTCTAGAATAAGTTGATGCCACATTAATGGGCTCATGCAAACCTGGTCCACAATGAAACAATATGTTTGGCAAATGCTAGCATGCAACAATGCTAAAACAAGATGGTAAACATCACCAGCTGTACATCAGCAATGCTATCCATGTCGCTGTGAGCATGTTAGCATTGTGACGTTAGCATTTAGCACAGTGAAACCTCTGAGAGCGGCTAGCATTGCCGTTAGAGGTGTTCAGTACATGCACGAACGAATGCTTGCATTCGCTTCGTTTGTGGTGAACATTCAGCCTGTTTGCACAAGTGCAAAATCAGTGAAGAAGAAGGCTGCTAACGAGTAAACGTGGACGTAAACGACTTGATAATATCCCTCGACAAAAATCAGCTTTGCAAATGTTTATGAGGAAGCAAACACATTGTGGTGATAAACACTAACCGTCGACATAACTTCTGTTATATTTACATTCTGAATACTCCAAAACGTCTGAAATAATGTTTTCTGCGGTTAGTTTGTTGTCAGTGAAGGAGCGTCCAGCACCAACTGCTACAAAACGAGGTATTTAAGGAAAGAATATGTGAGTGATTTCCAAGATAGATGGCCGGAAAGATACTTATTGCAGTTCCTCTCAGCAGTCTGAGCGCCCATCCTGAATATCATTCGAAAACAGGTCGTTCGGAACGCAACTGAACGCCGTGTTTGGAGCGTTCAGGTCGCAGACAGTTGAGGTCGCGCTCTTATAATTGCGCAGTACGACATACATATCCAGGCAATTTCAGAGTGGGAAGCACTCGGCATGCAGTCATAAATCAACGGCTGAACTCGAGGCAGGTGAACGGAGAAAAGAGAAAGAATGAGTGTGAGAAGAGAGAGGGAGGAACAAAAGAGATGGGAAGAGATATTGAGGAGAGAGACGGAGAGCCACAGAGGGGGATGCAGTGGGAGTGCGGTGAGGTTTCGCTCTCCAAACCACACTCGTGTCCTGCCAAACCCCTTTCTTTCTTTCCCTCTCTGTTCTCCGGCTGAAATCTATTTATTCTGGGACTATTTCTCCTCTGTGAACTCTTCACTCATAACATGATGGATGATTAAGTGATTACACAGAGGCAGCGCTGCACACTAAAATCATTTTTAATATCCCACATATCCAACTCAAGCAATACCTCATGTGAGTAAAATGTCTTTCCAAATTCTTCATCTTGCGCAGGCAGCCTGTCGCTATAAGCGCGTCATCAGTGCCAAAACCAATTTGCTTACTTTCCGAAGCATGTTAGCACCACAATAAGATCAGAATCACTCAAACGTTGTGTCACGGTGGTTAAAAAGCCTCCAATAAACATGAATTCAGTTTAACAGTTATGGTGCCAAGTGCGAGTTACATTATATTCATTATTTATTCCTCACCAAAATGTGAGGAAGACAGTTTGTGGAGATGGTGAATGTGCTGCTGTCAAGTCTTTTCAAGGAGTGAAAATTGTTGTGTGAAGCTGTAAACTCCATTAGCAAGATGCTGCACGGGGTGCAATCATCAGCCTGTCAGGCGAAACTGCAGGTCATCCTCTTTTTAAATCTTAATTTATCCAACTACTCAAACGCACCCTGTTTTGGAGTTTTGTCGATCTTCCTCAACGCCCCGGTCCCGCTTGGCTAAATGTCGGAATATCTGTCACCCTCATGAAATCGTGTCCGTCCTCTTTCACATCCACGCAGGCAGTTTCATTCAGAACGGACAAATAAACAGCTGTGGCAGCCCCTGCAGCCGCTGCAAATAACACAGCGAGGAGAAAAGAGACAGACAGGAAAAGAGAAAGAGAGGAGAAGGCTGCTGTTGTTACACTCACTTTTTTCACCCTCGGCGGTGTAGAGCGCAAATTGTGCGTGGCCGGAGCTGGAGACACCACAAAACAAGCACTCTTGTGTGAAAGATGAATCGGGTCTGGGAGGCTGCGAGTTTATTTGTGCTGCTGAACTATAACAAGGGACACACTTTGCATCTGTGGCAAAATGAAGGCGGGGAGCGAGAGAAGCCGGGTGAGTTCACTTCAATATCACAGCTTCTCGTTGGGTGATTTCATGGAGGTGACACCACTCAAAGCAACAGAAGAGCGGCTGGTATTGCTGTTGACCTGGAGAGGTTATTCTTTTGACTTCAGCACAGAGATACTGTGAAACTCTCTTTTCTATACTCACACTCATGTGTGTTAAGCAGTCACCGTTTTCTTTCTGAGGCTGAAGGCTTTGAATGCAGCACATGGAGGGCTACCATGACGACAAGCGAGAAGCTAATGTCAGCATGCCAATATGCTCACGATGATAATGCTGAAGAGTGTATTATACACAATATACTCTTGTAATTAACACACACATACAATGTACATATATACAGACTTGAGTTTTTTTTTTTTTTTAATTCTGCATCCCTTTTTATTGTCTTTTTCATGTTTCTCTTTTATTCTTTGTTGTCCGTAACAATTTAATTTCAATTAAAGGTTTGATCTTAACATACTTCAATGTTTCCACTATGCCCACAGCTGGTTTTGCAGGTACAGTATTAAGTAGTAAGTCTTGGACCACTTGACATTTTGGCCTGATGGTGGCGCTAAATGTAACGATCACCACAATAAGTCGGCGTCATCCTCTGAGAACAATAAAGGTCTATACCAAATTTCAATGGTGATCCATCCCATAGACTGACAGACTGATTTGTACCATAGATATGATGGATTACTATGAAATTCTGATTTTGATTGGCTGCCGGCTGTCCATTCATTGCACAGCATAACTAGCATAACCAGTATTAAACTGTTGAACAGTGACAGCCAACCCTGCTTCCAGTGTGTTGTTGTGCTCGTTGACGTTCTGCTTGTTGATTTCCCCAGTTTGACCAATCACAGTTTAAGTGGTGGGATAACAGCTGGAAACATCTTACCTAGCTAGCCACCTAGCTCCAGCTGCACCCACAGAAAAATGGTGACTGATGCAGTTATACAGGTTTTCTGTCGTCTTACACAAACAAAAAGTCTTAAATCTACAGATTTCTTTAATAATCTTGTAAAAAAGTTTATTGTTCATGTTTTACTAAAAATGGCGGAAACAAATATATCACTCGCTGCTGATTGGTTGAAGTCAATCAAAATAACCTCCTTTCAACATGAACTGTTGTTGCTGTTGTATGAACCTGAAGCTGTTCAGTCTGATTATCGAGCGAGTAACAGTGAGGCGTCAGTGATTTTGCTAAACAGCTTAGCGCTCATGAGTTTGCACATTTGGTCCTGCAGGTCTGACAGACAGCTGTAGGAAAATGACCAGTGTCAGATAGATTTATGACTCACAGATTACTAATATTTCCTTTTATTGGCAAGAGGCTGTGGTATACGCAGGATCATATTCCCCGAGATGTGCATTATGTGGCCAAAAGTATACGGACAGCCAGACATTGGACTGGCTGTGTATGTGATTTCAGAACCATTCATCTACTGCTATAACAGCCTCCGGTCCTCTGGGAAGGCTTTCCACCAGATGTTGGAACCTGGCTGCAGGGATCAGTTCCCGTTCAGGGGCGATAAGGCCTGGCTCGCATTCTGCTCTCCAGCTCATCCCAAAGGTGTTTGGGAATTCTTTACGGACCTGGCTTCGTGCATGGGGGAATTGTCATGTTGAAATAGGAAATACTAGAGCAACAGTACACAAAGTATGTGGACGGGGGATGTATTTTTGGCCACATCGCGCGTGCTTTAAGGTATTTTGTTTTATTGAATACTTTAATATCCTACTAGCTTAGCAAGTTGGCAGAACGTTCAGTGTCTTGCTCAACGACACTTTGATATTACAGATGGATGATGTGGGATTTGAACTCATGACCTTGCAGCAACACAATAGTTCCTCCAGCCAATAAACCATTGCGTCGCTCACCCTGGAACGCCGCTCTTTTGGAAAAGCGAAAAAATAAATCCCCGGTTTATTACCTGATACTTCTGATCCTCCATGTCATATCCCCTCTAATGGCCAGCGGACACATTCACAGACATCAGAGCCGGGTCCGAGGTGATTTGCTCTGGGTCAGGGGCCAGCTTCACAAACCCACACTGCGTTTGTGTCAGCGTGGGGGTGTGTGTGTGCACGACAGACATGAAAGAAATTAAAGTCCGGGGTCTACCTCAGCATGGCCCGGTCCCCTTGGAAGTCTTGTCTTGTCTCGTTGCCAGCCTGCGATTTCACCAGCACCTTATCTCTAACGACAGACCGGCCATTTTTGCTGTCCCCGCCATGGCTGTCGTTCTTGGAAAACACGGATGACACCCACGCGGAGCCCCCTGGTAAGGGACCGAACTTACTCGAAAAAACATTCCCACACAGACAGAAAAGCAAGTCTACATCAAAGAAACACAGACGAACGCACACAAGCCTGCAGATGCACACACACACACACACTTTCTTCTTCTTCTTCTTTTTCTTCTTCTTCATAACCTTGGGGTTTCTCTGTCTCTTTGCTCCTTGATTCCTCTCAACACTCCCACTTTGCATTCACACATTTGCAGAGCTGGTTTCCTTGGAGACGGCTCTAATCAGAGCTAGTGGGGGGACCCGGTGCGATTCCTGTTGTGGCCACATCTGCGGCGTCACGCAACCAGAACAATCCCGAGGCCGTACGCTCCCAGGCTCAATCAGGTCCAAAAAGCCCCACGTGGCTCAAACCAAAATTTATGTATGAGGCACTTATACACTATTATTCCTATCCTCCAGAGCCTGGGTGATTTATGACCGTGAAAATTAAACTTCCTCTTAGAGTTTCTTCTCACTAGTCTTCATCTTAGAAAACATTTTTCAAGAGTTTTGCGCTTTGTGGCGTGCTGGAATTAAAGTAAAAGCATCTAGAAAAGGCCACTTTCTTCGTCTTTAACCTCTCAATCAAGAGCAATTAGCACAGCTTACGTTTCCTCTTGGTACAGTAGTGCTGGAACATGTGGTTTCTGACTCTCGGCATGTGTGGGAGTGGAGTTTGTGTTTGAGTATTTCCCTCGACGTCCAGATGGGGTGTATATCAAAGGAAGTCATGTAGAACCAAGAAAATAAGGAGGGAAAATACATTCCTTGTCCGCAATGAGGTGAGCTCCGCCGGGCCCGGCTTGAAACCCTCCATACAATTTTCAGGCACTTGTGCTTTGATTAAAAAGTTGTTCACTCAATGAAAGGCCATGTTCAGTGACTCCGAGATGCCAACTGCCAGGGCACAACAGCACGCCTTCTTGTTTAATCTGTTTGAAGCTTAAAGATGCAATTTAAGTAAAAAAAATCCTTTTTTTCGTTCTTTACAAATTACAGACATTTACTGAATTCCAGTTTTCCTCGTGTTCTCTTTTTCCACTGGGAAATGACGAATCCCGCTCTCTCTCTCGGTTTATTTTCCCTTGCTGATTAGCTCGAGAGGCTGACGCGGACACTGAAGGGAAACACAGGCGGTGAGTTGATTGACAGGCCAGGACGTGTTGCCGTGCCAAGTACTGATGTACCGTACACGCAAACACACCACACACATACATGCAGTATCCACAGCTTTGACTCAGCTCTGTCACTTTCTACAACTCCAATGTAATGTTAGACAAGTTTGACGTTTGATTTGAGAAGCAAAGCCTAAAGCTCTGCTAAATTGTGCAGAATTAATAGCTGAATTGGTTATTCAGTGTCATGAAAACTTATTTTCTGATACCTGCAGGTGAGAAGCTGCAGCAAAGGGTTTGTTTCTCATTTCCTCATGAAGCTCTTCATGTATGATTCATCAGTTCGGCGCTGATACTCTTCACTGTCTCTAAAGCCCCGAAAATCTCAGCTACAAATCTGTTTCTGATCGGTGCACAGGAGTACATGACGTCACCTATTTCCATCTGAAGATTCACTGACACGTACTGTATGTGCGCACTGACAGATTTTAGAAACTATATTCTGGAACTAAGGATAAACAATATGATTGAAGCAATTAAAGATAATCAATCAGCATCAATTAGTGCTTTCACTGGATTGTTTGTCAGGTAAATAATGGTTTAGTTGTTTCCACATTATGTCTTTGGACACGTCAAAGTGAAGAAATATGTATTTCTGTGTGAACTTGCAGCTGTGGTTGAAGTGGCCGTCCTGCTGGAACGCCACTGGTTTCCATCCACCTGAATTTAAAAAAAAGCTGAAATATTGCAGTGTTTTGCTGGCTGAGGCTCAGCGAGTGAATCGAGGCGGTCAGGATGCAGGTCTGCAGATCTGCGAGGAGCGGTGAGGACTTGGCTGTTCTGTCTCATGTTCTGTCTCATGTTCTCATCGTGTGTGTCTCCAGCAGGGGAAGCCACATATGATCGCTATCATTAATAGCTCATTCAGACTCCGGGCCCCATGTTTTGTCTACGATTCCTGTCTTATGACGACAACCGCATTCGTTATTGCTCACATTCTCACATGCTTGGCGTGAGAGTTTAGCAGACGGCTTGAACACGAGTAGCTACAGCGACATTTGTTTGAAGACGGAGCGTAACGGGGCTCTTTGCTGTGGCTTTGGGGGATGGCGGGTGCTAGCATGGCAGGGCGGCAGTGGAAAAAGGAGGGGAGGGGTCGACGGTGGTGGTGATAATGCAGAACGGATGCCCGGTCTGCCACGGCGGGGCCTGTTTTTGCTCTCCAGGGCAACTGATGAGCCCCAGATGGACGGCCAGCTGCTTTGGGTTTCGGAGCCCAGGGAGGTGGGCGTCACACGGGGGAGATGTGTGTGTGTTTTGAGGAGTTGGTATGCAGGTCAAGGGGGCACCTCTGCGTGAAGGTGTGGACTTGAGGCCATATTTTCATATTCACGCTCCCTTTATCCCCATCGAGCCACTCGCTATTCTTCCAGGAGGGGTTTCTATTGTTAGCCAGAAGGGCTCTCAAGGTGCTCTGGATCACTGGACCTTGATAAGTGAAGTCAAAGGATCCATCTGCCATTTTCATCCACCGCCTTGCTCCCCCACCAGAGGAGTAATTAAAAGGCCACCTGATATCCTGCCTCGGCCTGGCTCTCGACCTAACGCCCCAAACACACACAGTCACCAGACTGTGGCTCTTCCTGATAGCCTGGCCTCATGCTGAGCCACCCATGTGAATAAACATCTCATAAAGAAATATATGGAAGCAGAAAGCGAGGTGATCCTGCCAAACCTCTGCTCTATTAATGGAAAATATCCATATTCCTCCTGCTAGTCTTTGAAGGTGAGCTCTTTTTTCCAGGCCGCTGATTAGGATGACATTAAGGCATCCAGACCGAGCCGCTTGTCAATCCATCGCTCATTAATTTGGATGATTGCCCCCAATTGGCCGGGAGTTTAGCTTATTAGACATCCTGTGTGTTCCTTTTCCTCTCATCATTTCCATCAAGACGAGCGCTCCGCAAAACCTCTGTGTACAGTTTGGTGGATCATTATTTGTCATCCATATAACCACGGTCCACAGCTGCGTACACTGCGGATTTTCTGCCCGACCAAGAGAGACAACAAAAACAAACGGGGCTAAGAGAAAGCAAATGTGACTATCAAAGCATGGCGTGGGCAGACATGCATAATGTACCATTGTGCCCCGCACGAGCCCCTCTCCCTGTTTCCCATCGACACCGCTGCATCCTAATCAACACGCAGGCAAAAAAATATCCCACAGAAGAAAGTGGATATTAAGTCGGCTGCGATGCACCGCAGCACTGTAAATAAAGAAGAACTGACGACACACGCAGCACACAAACCTCTACCCACAGACTGATTTGTTTATTCAACACAAGTCGGCCCGCCTACCCAGTCTCCTCCCTTCTGGTGTGATCGGGAGTTTTTTCTTTTTTCTTTTTTTCTGGAACATCTTGATGCAAATTTTAGCCATTTGTGAATATCAATAACATCTGGCGGACTTCCTGAGGAGAGAGGTTGGGATGTCTCGAGGCCATGCCAGTCAAAGCCGAGGCCCTATGAATAAAGATATCTCACACAGAGAACCACTTCCTCTCCTCCTCGCACTTCACAACTAATTAAGATGGAACGGGGCCCTCTTGGCTCCTTAAACAGATCCAAGCCAATTCAATGCGGATGGGAGCAGGAAACCAGTGGGTGTCACTCTCTGTTTCCAGTGGTTGAGGTGCTGGAGGTCAACCGGTCCAGAGCTTGAAAGAAAAGCCATTATTCAATTATCTGCTTTAATAAAGAAGATAAAATAAGCGCTTGATCCTGCTAAATGCCAGTGAGCACATGCATCCTCATGAAGTTAACCTTTAGTTATTGTATAATTAAACGAACACAAAGAATGTGTCTGAATAATTAATGTGTTGAACTATAGCTTGAAATGACTGTCCGGACGTGGGATTTATTCCTTCTGTGTTTACTCAGATGAATCCTGTATCCGTTTGCTTCTTTCTGACATATAAATCACACAGAGACGTACGTTAAACTGCAGCCATGAATAAAGAGCTACCTACCCTGAACGCAACACATCTGGATGCATCTCTCTCAACTTAGATCTCAAGTCAAGTGAAGCAGCTTGTTAACTTGCTCCAGATATTGGACAGCAAAGCCCCCCCCCCCCCGCGCCCCCCCCCCCCCCCCCCCCCCCCCCAATCCTCCGCCATACGGCAAATTCGCTGACAAGAGAGGACGATAAAAGCGAACGTCTCTCATCTGGAAACCATCCCTGCGCTCCCCGGCCTCCGCCCCGCTCACATGCATTGTTTGCCGAGCATCAATTACACGTGCTTGCCCCGCTCTGTTTGAAATGAACAAATGCCAAGATTCCACTTTATTCTTCTGGTCGGGCCTGAACGTCTGTTCGGCTCCAACGATAACACCCGAGGAGATTCTGAGTGTGTGTTCTCTCCGCTTTCTGCATGCATTCAATCGTCCGATGCGAGGAAGAGGACACTCGTCTTGGACTCAGGTTTCCTCATTGTCTTCCTCTTGGCCTTCTTCCAGAGCCTGATGGATGCTGGATTCTTAAGAGAGTTTGGAAAAAGTCAGATAAACCTATATTAGCTTATAGTTGCTAAACATGAGCAATATTTTTGATGATGCTCCTGTCAGATTTGATGAAATCCAGTCCCAAGGTGCAGACAGCATCATATGCAGACATACCTTGTACAGGTATGTACACTCAGCAACATATGAGGACACAGCCAGTCACAGGATAGAACAAATGGCCTCCATCCGCACACAAAATGGGAATGTTCCATTTCAAAACACATGCAGTCAAATGTCGCAATTCAATGTGAAAACGTGGGCATAAACTGAACGTGTAACACATGATCCACCTCTTCAGTTGCACATCTTTGAAGCAAAATGCAAATGAGCAAATCATCGCTCAGCATAGAAACTGCCAAAAGTGTGCCTCATGGATCAGATTCGTCTGCCAGTCGCAGGTCCTGCTGCAGCAGCCAGATCTTATTAGAGAGGGCAGAATATTCATAAAACACCCACATCAGGATCATCGCACTCAGCCTGGTGCCACTGGCCTTTAGTACGAGTTTACCATCAAGAAACAAGAGGTCACGCAAGGCGATGATCCACAGCAGCAACACACTTCAGAATCAAGGAGAGAGCATGCCGCGGATCTGAATTTATCAATAAACAAGAAACCAAAATACCATCCTCACTTTCACCTCTCTGACTGCACTCTGTAGTGAGTGGGGACAAATAAAGGCCACCATGCCAGTGTTCCCATAATCCCACAAATTGAGCAGGGGGTCCGGGGGTCCTCCCCCGTGAGATGTCAGACATTTCATTCCTGCATTCTGGCTAATTTCTATGCACCAATTTGTGCTTTTATGCATCAGGTTCAAAGTGCTCTGCTACTCTCCCTGAATGTAAATGGAATAAGCAGTCAATACGAGTATTTGGAGGCAGCGTTTCTTACAGGATGGGGAGGCAGATTAATGTCCACCAGGTCCACTTGGTTAGCATCTTACAGCATTTTATCCTCTGTTGTGTAGGCATGATAAACAGCAACACCAGGACCTTTCAGGACGGATGCAGGAGCAAAATGCTGCTATATGTGAAGGCGGCAGGTCGTTCTCTCTGTAACCAGGGCAACGATGCATTGACAGATGAGTGACAGGAGACTTGCTGCCCGGGGTAGAGGCCATGTCTCATGAAACTTTTATTTCTCATGTCAGTCCCAGCATGTGAAAACATAGAGTTGGATGTACATGAAGACACGGGACAAATCACATCCTGTATTGGTTCAGTAAAGGACATTTTATTTTTCAGTATGGGGCGATATGGGACGATACTGAACGATCCCGTATGATGGGGACGATCCTGTGCGATGGTGGACGATCTTGTACGTCACGGGACGGGTGGCAGCCGTACTACAGTATGAATAACAGCAGCACTGTTGTCAGCTAATCCTTTAAGTGAGCAGAACAGTTTAGCAGCCACAAATCCAGCACAAGAAACTATTTGTCAATTACTGTGAGCACAAACACACAGAAACACACACACACTTTATTTTTTTTTTCCACTTACCTAATTCTGTGTGTTTCTCAGTGATGTCTGGTTCTGAATGATTTCAGTCAACTCCAAGCAAACTAAATACAAGTTAATCCCCAGTTTTACATGTTCATATTTCTTTGTGTCATAATGGAAAAGCTGCCAACACCTGCACCAGATTTATGCTTCTTTAAAAAAGTTTGCAGTAGCTTAGCATTTGTCGGCCACACAGTGGATCCCAATTCAGAACAGGACACAGATTTATTTATTGTTTATTGTTTTATTGTCTTAGTATATTTTAATTTCTGGTATATTTTTAATTGGATTAACGAATATTTTTACTGCATGTTGGTTTATTTTATTCCAGCATCTCAATTTTATTTTATAATCTTTCTTATCTTTCTTATATCTTGTTTCTAACATGGGGGTTACAATGCAAATTTCATTGACATGTCATGCTCAATGACAATAAAGAAATCTTGAATCTTGAATGTAAAATATTAAATTAAATGACCTTTTTTCTGTCTTACAGAAAACAGCAGATGCTGTTCTAACGTGACACGTATGGGGCTCGTTACATCCTTCATTAATTTGGATGTGGGACCATTACGTTACACAGGCGCTCAGCGTCAGCACAAAAAACAAGGAAAGCTAAAAACATGAAGAAAACAGTGTTGACAAAAACACTAGCTTGTTAAGTTAATTAGCTTGCAAGCTAGCATGTAGCTAGGCTAGCAGAAGGAGCTAATAGAAACATGATTTCCACTGCTTTAAACAATCAAACCTAGAAACTGCAACCATTTTGGAAACTCCACCGCCGATGACAGAGCTGCATTTCAAGCTAACAGGCCCCTGTAGTGCCGTCGGTTTGCTGATGTGCCTGCAAGCTGCACATAAACATCGTTTTTGTTGTCATAAACAGCTTTTAAACCACTAAATATTGACATGTGGCTCAAGTTCAACAAAATAATCCACTGTCACACTGTTTCTGCTCAATGTCCACTGTGCATGCTCCCCCAAAATCCAACTTGCAAATAATGAGCCTGTGAATCACATTCAGGTAAAGCACATATGTAGAGCCGTAGTGAGCCCGGACTGTAAAAACCTACATCATCAAAATGCTCACAAGTCCCCTCTGGCATTAGAGACGAATGATAAATTAAGGCGCTGCCGGAAGAAGAGTAATTGATGATGTTTCTAATGGGTGATGGCAAAGCTACCAACACAACAAACACGCCAGTGATGGCGAACGGCAGAGCTTCCTGTAGCTTTAAATCAACCATCCACACATTTGGTCAGCACACATATGTGGTTTAATCTAGAACTTTCCATCATCTGACTGCATTTTAGAACAATGTCAGAGGCTGTGCTGCAGACTTACACTGCAATATTAGCAGGTGTTTGTACCTTTTAAATTAGGCTTGTACTGCATGTTCACATCTTAATGCGGCTCATACTGAACTTAGGAAGGTTCTATAAATGAGTTGAGAGAAATGAATGACATTTTACAAGCCCAACAATTGGAGTGAGACAAGTGAGACTTATTAAAATCAGCGATATGGGTTCAGGAACACATTGTTTAGAACACGAGTGGAGGAAAACCCACCGACCAGCGTTTCACCTGACATTTAGCTGTGAATTAACTCAACATATTACAGAACAGCTCATGAAATGAATTTGCTTTCGATCAAGCGCTCTGACGCCCGTATTTCAGGGTGCTGAGATAAGGTCAACTGTCACAGAGGAATGTTTGCAGAATAAAAATTGATGCATAACAAGCTGGAAAGCAGGTTGAAGGTGGTCTTTCTCGGGCATGCATGCTGCAGACCCTGACCTTTACTCAATTCAATATGGTTCACCTCATATGTGTGTTTGCTCCATTCTGCCAAATGGAGAGAAAGCCCCCTTGGTTACCATGTGCCACGGATCCTTTCATCTGATTTGGATCGCTCCAGTATTTGTTGTTTTGCTCCACTGTGAAGACACACTGAACGAATCTGCTTTTTGATTCTCTTTCCCATCTGCAGCTGTGTGTCTTTTTTTTGTTTCCCTTTCTGACAGCTTTTATTTTTCTTACAGTGCCAGAACTTGTGCTTGTTTCAAAAAATTTCCCCGTCTTTTTTCCTTGGATTAAAGCGGGTGGAGGGAGATAAAACAGTGGTGCTGAGCTAGTCTCAGTGTGCTAGATGTGCATTTGAACTCCTGAGCCCTTTTGCCAATTAGCAGGATAAAGCAGTCCCAGCAGTGTGTGTGTGTGTGTGTGTGTGTGTGTCAGACTGCATGTGTGATGGTGTGAATCTGTGTTTTCATAGGTGTGTGCTCCCACTCAGTAGTGTGAGCTACACAAGTAAAAAGTGTGTGAATGTGCTGCTTTGTACTGCGATCAGCATCTCAGTATCATACAACGGAGGTCAACAGGAGTGAAAGTGATGTATTTGTTAGAGCAGATTAGCACCGTCGACACCCAGCGCAGCAGGCTCAGGTTGTCACAGGGAGATAGGCTGTCGATGGCAGAGAGGAGATGATTCTTACAGTGTATAATCTTACAATGTACTCGACTTTCCTGTGATAACTTAAAATACGAAGAGCACACGGCTGCAGCTGGCCAATCAAATGACAACTAGTCACCTGTGACAGCAAGTGCAAGTCATCAGGAACGCCTCTTGTCATGTCTCGTCAGATCTGTTAAGTGTTTTTGTTCACAAGCGTCATGTCATGTCTTACACTTCCTGTTTTATTGTGAAACCTAACTCTCCTCTCGTTTCAGGCCCCTTGACTTCCCGGTGTGTTTCCCGCCTGTCTGATTGTCTACCCCGCCCTAATTGTCTCCACCTTTTCATTGTTACCTCGTGTATATATAGTCCGCGTCTCCCTTTGTCCTGTGCCAGATTGTCTCGTGCCATGTCCTTGTAACCAGCTGTGATTTCTCTAGCTTCCTTGATCCTTGTCTTCCTGTTGTTCATAGTGTTTTGTCGTAAGTTCTCGTTGATTATTAGTATTTTTCTAGCTTTGATCTGTTTTTTGTTGTTACTTTTTTCCAGCCGATTGAACCCTTTTTGAGTTTAATATTCTGCCAAATTATCCTTAGCGACTTTTGTTTGAACTTTTTTTTCTTTTTCTTGTTTATGAGCTGTTGTTATATCCTGAGCGCCTTTTGTTAAATAAATCATTCTTTTATTTTGAAACCTCGCTGTGGTGTCTGAGTCTTTATTTTGAGTCCAGAGAACCTCGTGTCTCCGGGCTTGTCACCTCTGCTTGATTGACAAGACTAAAATTCTACAGCCATGATAGCAGCAGTGCAACAGTGGTTTGAGCTAAATGCTAGCATTGCATGCTAACACAGTGACAATGCTAACATGCTGATGTTTCACAGGAAGGCTGTGATGTTTACCACTAAGTTCTGGATGTTGACATGCCAACATTTGCTAATTAGCAATAAAATACAGCTGAGGTGGTGAAAATGTTGGGAATTTATTTGGTCATAAACAAATCTGATGGATTGATATGACCTGTGTAATTTTCTATGACGATTCCTAGAAAAAAAATGCAATTAGATACTAATTATTAGGAAAATAATGTGTTTCTTAAAAGCAAAGCTCAATTTCATTCATCGTTGTCACTGGAAACTCAGTTGTCTGTAAAATTTTAATGCTTCTCTATGTGGAAATTATTCTCATATTACAGATCCATGAGATTAAAAAGTAAAAAGTCATCTTCACCCTGAACCACACCTGCTATGTTAAACATACAACCAAAAAAAAAAAGATTAAATTATTTTACTGAATGTGGTGAAAGCATAAAACACGGTGACATAACCGGTACATGATGAACGGCAGGACAAATGTGAGACATCATCCAAGGATTTAATACCATCATATTAAGGATAAAGGATGATCTCTGTCATTCTCATTGGTTGTCCTGTTGTATTTATATGAAAATAGTTTGTAGAAAGAATATTATTCAGGCCAAATACCGTATACAGGGACCTGTAGCTGGGAGAGACTTCCCTGTCAGGATGCTGTGATGGACTCCCCCTTTAATATAATCCAAACTGATTGGAAATGCCTGCTGGGACCATATTAAATCACAGATTTCATCCTGTAATCCAGGAAAATTTATATCTGTCATCTCATCATCCAATGACACAATATATCTTAAATCCACGAGAAAGAGAGGCTGTCACACAATGATTCAGACTGTAACTCACTGATAGATCTGCAGCAGCAAGTGCTCTTTAATATGTTGTGATTTTACAATAATTTCCTTTATTAATAACACATTATTATCACCTTAAAAACAAACAGATGAAAATCAGTTTTGGTTTGCTGGATTATGGATTTCAGTCAAATGGAACAGATCATCATGTGAATATAAAATATCGACAGTGTTAATATTTGGTGTCATCTGTCCCAGTTCAGCATAGCAGGGAAAGGGGAGTGACCATTACACCTCCCACCACGGGGGATTGTAGGACGTAGATCGCAGTGATGAGGCTTATGAAACGCTGTGGGAATGTGATGGTATAGCGTTGTGGTAGCAGTGTGTCAGCGTAGGATGGATTATATGATGAATCTCTCCTGATTAACAACAGTTAATCATCTCCTCTGTGCAGCATCTCCTGCTCCAGGGCTGCCTGCCTGACACAGTTGGTGGTTGCAGGGTTTTTTCTGTGGTTGTTACATGCGTCATGTATAATGCACACAGCTATTGATAAGATAAGATAAGATATAACTTTATTGATCCCACACCAGGGAAATTCTGTTGTTATATACAGCAATAATAGCAAGAATAAAGAAGGAGACCCAGAAAAAGAACAAACAGACAATAATACTATGGAGCCCCTAAAGTGTCATGAAGAAAAAAAAACTATATCGTGCGTATGAGACACTAAAATGTGCGCACAAAATACTAAATCGTGCGTACAAGAAACTAAAACGTGCGCACGAGATACTAAAACATGCGCACGTTTAAGCTAAACGTGCGCATTAAGATATAGTTTTTTTCTTCTTCATGACACTTTAGGGGCTCCGTATAATACAGAATACAAAATGGATTTTGTTTTTAATTTTTTGGTTGCACATGATAGGATTTGCAGAATAAAATGTTTTGTACTTTTGCACAGTAGAAAATATATAACACAGTAACAAAGAAATAATATATAAAAAAGTAAAGTATATATGTGATATTGCACAAGATTTTTGCACGGATGTAGTGGATATTAGGAAATGTTAAAAAATAAATGATGTTCACCAAGAAACAGCTCCCCCAAAACTGCATTTTATTGTTTTTCACGTTACTTTTAATATGCTTAAATTTGTTTTCAAAAGGACTCGTATATTTTTTAACCTTACAGTTGGAACAGAGCTAGGCTAGCTGTTTCTCGCTGCTTCCATTCTTTATGCTAAGCTAGGCTAACCACAGCCTGACTGCGGCCCTCTACTTAACACCCTGACATGGGATTGATCTTCTTGGTCTTCTTATCCCTCGAAAAGACGACAAATGAACTTAAAAACCAAAATGTTGAGGGTAGAGGAAGTATTTCAGATTTACTGTTTTTGCAACACCCAAAGTATTGTTATATTTAGTCTGGGATTACAGATCCACAAGTGAATGCACCAGAACACCCATGAACACACACACACACACACACACACACACACACACACACACACACTCATGCAATCCTATCATCTTATGGAACTCCATTGCAGTTGCTGAGCTCTTGCATTCCCTGTGAATATTTGTCAGGCATGGTAAAATGGAGCAATCCTCCGGAGGTGAAGGAAGCCTGACACGGTGTGATTGCCAAATGACAAACTTTTGATAGCTCAGAGAAAAATGAATTTACCTCACTGACATCTTGAGAGATTACTCCTTCCCTCGACCACACACACACACATCGGATCTTCGCTTCTCACCCCCCACCCCCCCGTGTCCGACGCGGGACACACGGACACACAGAGGAGCTATGGGGAAATAAATATATAAATATTGAAATAAAACCTGAATCAAAACGCAGAAGCGCCCCGATTCCACCTCCGAGCCCCCGGTCTGTGCCACAGAAATAGATGCCAGGACATTAATTTTCATGATGTCAGGAACCTGGGGGGAGGAGTGGCAGGCAAGTCATCAGCGGCTGATTACAGCTGCTTGTGAGCGTTTGTGTGTTTCCATCTCACTTTCACCGCCTCGCCGAGATATCGTCATCTCAGACGGCCTGAGAGGTTGTTTAACTTTCCTTTTTTAACCGAGTGAAAGACAGGTGACACATGCGTTAACGAAGCAGCCTATCCTGCAAAAAAAACAAAAAAAACTGTGCTGTTCAAATGAGGGAAGGAAATGAAATCTGTCGACATTTACATTAAAATACAAAAAGTTCACGTAGCATGTCACATGTTTGAAAAGTACATTTTCATGTAAGTGCCAGTAATTATTTATGTTATATATCAGTAACAGTCATCAGCTGCACCTTGAAACTGAATGTTTTATTGATAAAAATGGCAGGAAGGGCTCTGGTTTCAGTGCAGCGACGTGCTGCTGGATGCAGCGGTGAAAATATGTGCTAAGATGAGCAAACAAGACAGACGCGGCTCAGGGGTTAATTAGAAATCACAAGCTGCAACAATGAGCCAACATCAGCATGCTGACAGGCAGGACGTTAGCTTACCATTATCACCATCTTAGTTAGCATGTTAGGATGCTAACACTTGCCAATTAGCACAAAGCATAAAGAGCAACTGATGGGAGTGTTATTAGTTCAGCAGCTATTTGATGTTAGGCCATCATCAGGGTTTTCTGTCACCGCCGACCAGAAAGCAAAGCCTGGACGCTGAATTTCAATTAAAGTGGAATGTTTTTTTGTTTTTTTTATTACAATAAACTGCAATATTCAGGGTGAACCAAGG